>NC_058046.1:21023674-21328674 GCF_020085105.1 Siniperca chuatsi | reverse complement strand
ATGGAGGGTGAAGGACAAAGTTTTTTTATATATATATATATATATATATATATATATATATATATATATATATATATATATATATATATATATATATATATATATATATATATATATATATATATAAATGTCTAATGTGTATAATGACTGCAGGTAGATTTTCTGCATTTTCTCCCCTACATTGTCTCATCAAGGAAGTACTGTACTTGAGAAGTGTTGCAAAAGTGCTTCAAAAAAAAATCAGTCAACAGTGAGGGATCTAATTTATGAGTCTTCTACTATAACTTCAGGTATAATACTGTAGATGGAGCCTGTGAGCACATCACATTATTGCAGACCACATTGCAAGGGAATGATAGAGCAAAGGAATGAAATGATCATGCAAAGAAATGATAGTAAAAATTGTTTTAATCTCTTCTATTAGTAATTGCACACCTGTATAACCATCAAAGTGGTTGTGGGTGATTGCTTGCAAGGTAGCATATCAGGTGATCCATTTTTCTTCATTTCTCTTCATCAAAGTGTTCAATTTTTACTTTCAGTACTGTGATCTAGCCAGGAGCAATAAGAAGAGACAAAGACCATAACCATAGAGGCATTTGTATCTGTAGTGGAAAGAGACATTGTGTCTCCTGTATTCATCTTATATTCATTCCAATATGCCATGCACTTGGCATTTAAAATGTGTGAACAACTATGAATGATATTAATCTGTAGGCTCTGACCAAGCATTAGTACT
This sequence comes from Siniperca chuatsi, assembly GCF_020085105.1. NCBI lineage: Eukaryota > Metazoa > Chordata > Actinopteri > Centrarchiformes > Sinipercidae > Siniperca > Siniperca chuatsi. Next base: position 21,327,935 of record NC_058046.1, on the reverse strand, counting down.
CAGCCGTACAGCCAGGACACATCTAACATACTGTATCTCAGTGACTGGTATCAGAATGGTGCGTGAATGTGCATGAGAGAAAGAGATGTGTGCTAATGTACAATACATGATTTGAACCAGGGTGAACCAGGTTCACTTGCTGCCTTCTTTCCCTCATCTGTGATGCATGGTGAGCCAGTGGATGCACTCTGACACAGTGCATGGCTAAAAATCTGTGCGACTCCAAAGTGAGGACTTAATCTGGCTGCATAAATCACAGTGACTTTCTGAGTGTAACTAATCAAGAACACACACAACCACACATTCTCTCTCTCTCTCTCTCTCTCTCTCTCTCTCTCTCTCTCTCACACACACACACACACACACACACACACACACACACACAACCACATTCTCTCTCGTTCGCTCTCTCAGAATCCATAAGAACCGCCCTCATGAAGCAGAGGACCATTGCGATGCAGCACACGATCCAGTGAGGGCCAAAAGGCAAGCGGACCCCCCCCCTCCCCTTCCTTCTGCATGCTGATCATTAGAAAGAGAGAGGGAGGGAGAGAGAGAGAGAGAGCAAGAGAGAGACGGGCAAGGCAGTGGTGCCAGCTCCCCTGCAGCTCAATCACATTTAATGTCTGGACAGTGCAAGATGAAAACGTCTGCCGGTCACTGCTCTTAATATCACAGAAATAAAGGCAACTCTGTGATAGGATGGTACAAGTGTGCAGTATAGACAGCTAAACATGGTAGATGATGATGACACAAAATCTACCTTCTCTGTCTTTGTTCCCCCTGGTTTTGCTTTTATTTTCTATCTTCCAATCTTTTCTCCCTTTGATATACATCTCTCTTTGCCTGTCTATCTCTCTCACTTTCCCTCATTCCATCTTTAGCAGCAACAAAGAGATTAAAGAGGGATTACTTCTGACATGTCAATGTGATGCGCCTGCTGGGGTATTTTTTTTTTCCCTTTCTCATGCAGTCCTAAGTCAATATGATGCGCACACAAACACACACATACACACACACACACAGACAGGTAAGCATTGCATGAGTTGGAGGGAAGATGGAGTCAAAAAAAAAAATGAAAGTCTTCAGGGATATAAAGTATCTCTGCTTGCTAAATGCTAAATTCTGACATGCAGAAGCCACTGAATTGTTAGTGCAGCTTCTACTTCCTTGAAAAAATACCACTTCTTGTGAGAAACCAATTATAGCAATTCATAATACTCTTTCCTGTACTCGTTTCTACTGTATCCAACCCTGGTGTATCTGCTGTTTCCAAGGTCTGCTGAAGAAGCGAGGATAAGGAGGGATGAGTGAGGGGTGGAGTGTGAGAGGGAGGCAGAATGAGAAAAGAGAAGTATTGTTTTTGGGGTGATAACCTTTTGTTGTGATTCAAAGTACTTGTGGCTAGCAAGGAAATGAACTATTGATTAGAAATAAGATGGAGGGGAGAGAGAGAGGGGAAAAAGACACTGACTGAAATCACACCAACCAACCACCCACACTGATCCTTTGTCCTCGAACACACTCACACAGACATTTACATGCACATATGCTTGTTTATGCGAAAAGGAAAGTAACCCATAAGACACTGCTTAAATGGAGTTGTAACTAACCAGAAATAAATTCAGCCAACCAATAAACTAAACACTGCCTTCACTGTCTATTCTACTAATTGAGAACCACTCACTGGCCAGGTTTCCACTACAGGGTCAAGGAGGAATAGCTCGGTTTTCTCATTATCCATGTCACTAAATTTGCTCCTCAAACATATATCTGGGATTTGTATGGATTATGTTGCAAATTGGAGGTGATTTGAGACCTTCTACTTCTGTAAATCCCATGTCTGTAGAGCCTAATTTTACCTACTGACTGGTGTAATACAGTGCACTACAATACATCTATCCATATTTAGCTGTATCTATTTATGTTTTTTGTTGAGTAAAAACCTGTATGTGTACTATTTCTGGGCGCTAATGAATTGCCTAGTACTGTTCCAGATTTACAGCAGAGCTTAATATAAACATAGATATAATAATAGGTGTTCTTATTTCTAGCTAAGTTTACAATAAATGTTTCTGTGCTAGCCAGGATCATCAGTCTTTTATCATGTTAAAAACAAATTCATATTTTCAGAAAGTTTCACAGGCTACTACACAATGAGTAAACGATCTCTTCACAAGGCATTTCAAGGACCTATAGCTTTAATATATCAGTACAGCAAAAACCTCAAGTAAGCTTACATGTTATCGGTCAACTTTATGGAGTCTTTACCAGGAACCTAGAGCCAGTGAGACACCATCTCTGAAAACAACAACATAGTCCAAGTTAGCCTAGATATAAAGAATAGAGACGAGTTAGTGTACATATAGAAAACCTTAACCCAGTTTCAGTAGCTGACAAGAACCTCAGTGCAGTTAGTCTACATAGCTGAAGATCCCTGTCTTAGTGTTGGTAAGCCTAAAAATGTTTCATTGCTAACACTCTTATCTAAGAAACTTACATTTAGTGAGCAGGTAAAGTTTCTGTGTTTTGCTGTGAGACACTTGCAGAACATGTGGCTGCTGCTGGTATCAAACACAGGGTGATCTGTCTAACAAGTGGATTACACTGTCACCCCCGTAGGGCCAGAACCACAGCTTACAACCCTGTATGTAGGATGCTGCACATGTGCTACTTTACTAATACTCAAGCCTTCCAATTATACTGCACTAAATTTCTGTACAACCTAATTAGAATATCTTCATACAAAATCCATGACAGTTCGGAAGCCAGTTAAACTACTGGTTCATAACTAGCATCATCTGTAATGTTTGGTTTCCCCAACAAGAAGTTTCAACCTGGTTTGACTGGCATACCACCTGCATTTTCCATTGTCTGCAAATTAGATAATACACATTCACTGCCTACTTGACCTGTGTAAATCTCATTCATTTGGCCATGCTGCTGTTGTAAGTCTGATATGAAGCATCAGCTTGGTCTAGAGCCCAGAGAAGACCTCCAACTGATCCAGCTCATGGCAAATTGCGTCCAGCTAGCTGCTAAATTTGCCTGGGGTCTGCTCTGTAAATCAGCTGGCCAGGGCCTGAACAGATCAAAACAGGCCAGTCCTCCCTCCCTGGCAGTGTAATGCACTGGCTTAGACTGGTGGTTTATAATGTGTTACGTGTGTGTTTGAGTATGAATGTGTGTGTCTGTTAAAATATGGAGGTGATCTTGGCCATGTGCATAATGCAGTCAAAAAACAGTTCAACATGGACAGGTGCTTATCTTTTTGCTGGTGTGTGTGCGTGTGTGTGAGTAAGAGAGAGAGATTGCTCGTCACTCACACTCGTACCTACACAGTGTTCTCTCTCTCTCTCTCTCTCTCTGGTCTATTGCCCATTCGAGGCCACCGAGTTGTATAGCTTTAATATATCAGTACAGCAAAAACCTCAAGTAAGCTTACATGTTATCGGTCAACTTTATGGAGTCTTTACCAGGAACCTAGAGCCAGTGAGACACCATCTCTGAAAACAACAACATAGTCCAAGTTAGCCTAGATATAAAGAATAGAGACGAGTTAGTGTACATATAGAAAACCTTAACCCAGTTTCAGTAGCTGACAAGAACCTCAGTGCAGTTAGTCTACATAGCTGAAGATCCCTGTCTTAGTGTTGGTAAGCCTAAAAATGTTTCATTGCTAACACTCTTATCTAAGAAACTTACATTTAGTGAGCAGGTAAAGTTTCTGTGTTTTGCTGTGAGACACTTGCAGAACATGTGGCTGCTGCTGGTATCAAACACAGGGTGATCTGTCTAACAAGTGGATTACACTGTCACCCCCCCGTAGGGCCAGAACCACAGCTTACAACCCTGTATGTAGGATGCTGCACATGTGCTACTTTACTAATACTCAAGCCTTCCAATTATACTGCACTAAATTTCTGTACAACCTAATTAGAATATCTTCATACAAAATCCATGACAGTTCGGAAGCCAGTTAAACTACTGGTTCATAACTAGCATCATCTGTAATGTTTGGTTTCCCCAACAAGAAGTTTCAACCTGGTTTGACTGGCATACCACCTGCATTTTCCATTGTCTGCAAATTAGATAATACACATTCACTGCCTACTTGACCTGTGTAAATCTCATTCATTTGGCCATGCTGCTGTTGTAAGTCTGATATGAAGCATCAGCTTGGTCTAGAGCCCAGAGAAGACCTCCAACTGATCCAGCTCATGGCACATTGCGTCCAGCTAGCTGCTAAATTTGCCTGGGGTCTGCTCTGTAAATCAGCTGGCCAGGGCCTGAACAGATCAAAACAGGCCAGTCCTCCTCCCTGGCAGTGTAATGCACTGGCTTAGACTGGTGGTTTATAATGTGTTACGTGTGTGTTTGAGTATGAATGTGTGTGTCTGTTAAAATATGGAGGTGATCTTGGCCATGTGCATAATGCAGTCAAAAACAGTTCAACATGGACAGGTGCTTATCTTTTTGCTGGTGTGTGTGCGTGTGTGTGAGTAAGAGAGAGAGATTGCTCGTCACTCACACTCGTACCTACACAGTGTTCTCTCTCTCTCTCTCTCTCTCTGGTCTATTGCCCATTCGAGGCCACCGAGTTGTGCAACGATTATGTGTGCCCACCACCACCTCGCGTCCTCATCTCATCCTGCAAGACAGGCTCTCCAGCCCCCCCTCTCTCAGCCGGAGGCGCTGCTACAACGCCAGAAAGAATACGTTCCCCGATGTCGAAATCACACTCAACACAACAGTGTTACACTTTGCCAGTGGTGGTGGAAGGCGGAAAAGACGTTAGGACATAAAACGCAATTTCTTCCCCTGGCGCTGCAGTAGCCCACGATGGAAGGTGGTAATGCCATTGTGCTATAAGTAGAAAATGTGCTGCCATAAAAGATAATCCCTCTGCCATGCAGGGCAACATGACGCCATCCTAAACCACCTGTTTTTCGCGCATCCTGTGCGCACACAGCCATTATATATGAAATTCTAGGGAAACGTTGCACTCTGTAAGTGCAGTCCCTTTACTTGGCATTACCCGCCTTTGTTAATCCACTCATGGCTATTAATGATATTAACCACCTGGAATAAACGACTACAAAGCAATTCTGAGGTATTATTATAGTTTACATATGCAATTGATGCTCAATAATCTCCCAACTCAAATGCAAACTTAATTGAAACGATGTCCATAATGGCGCATAGCAGATCTCTAGTTCGTTTTACCAGTAATATAAAGAAGTGTATGTGCCAAAAATTCAGCTTTAAACCCATTTCAAGTAGGCTATGGTAACTACATCATGAATGCAATAGTCCACATTCATAGAAAAGCCCACTCAATACCACAGGGTGTCAGATAAATCGCCAGCAATGCTGTTTTTTAAGCAGCGCAGCGCATATCAAGGCTGAACCCTCCAATCTGTTTCCTGAGAGGCGCACAGAGAGCCTTATTGTGGCCGCGAATTAGAAGAGAAAAAGCGCAGTAACTCACCGATGTGGATGATTGAATCCGAGAGCGCCGACTTCCACTCCTGGCTCCAAAAAACGGCGACGAGCAACATAGCAGAGATAACTTTCATGTTGTCCAAAGATATTTCCCCCCAAAACCAGAGAAAACCACGGCTCTCTGAGTGAGGGCGAACAGAGTTTAAATCCTGAGCACCGAAGCTTCTTTTTTTAGGGCGGTCAAGGAAATTCCCTGTAATCTCAGCCTTGAGATGCTCTTCTTTTTTAGTTAGAGTATGATGCTTGTCTGAAGAGGAAAATAAGTAGAGATTCCCGGGTAGTCGCAGACTGGTACCCTGTTGAAATTCCTCCCAACATTAAATCATATTCTGGGCGAGCGGAGAGACGCTGAGCCGCAGAGAAAACAAACCGCATCCAAACGTCGCCGCGTTAAGGCGAATTGAGGGGCTGGAGGATATGGCCGCTCATTTAAAGGAATAAATCTTTAACCATTCGATGACGTGAGGGAAAACCTAGTTATCTTGAAAAGCAGGTCCTGTTATAATGACCCGTGATTCCCAGCCTTTCAGACCTGGCGACGCAGTTTCCCCCCTGCACCAATCACCAAACCAGCAGCAGCAGCAGCCTCAGCGGACCAAGCCAACGGCCAAAACTTCCATTTTCACCAGGAGCTTTTTATCTTTCCTTCACTTAGCCCCTGTTTGAATATCACTAACGCCAGAACACACAGACGTACACGGCGAGTTTTTGTTGGAGGGGAAAGAAATACAAAATGATGAAAATCCTTGTCACATGGCATTACCACGGTGAGGTACCATATTCCGAAATTGTCTCTAGTTTCCTGTAGAGATGAGAGAGAGACCGGGATGGAGTGGGCTCTTACACATATAATGAAAGAGAGCTCCAAAGCCACTGTTCTTTTGTGCGTCAGGAAGGGAAAAATGTAGGCAAGGCTATCTGGAGAAAAATTAACCAGGATGCGCACAACGACAATCGGCGGTCCGCACTCCTATGCGGGTACCCGCGTCAGCCCCAGCACGCACGGTGGCTGATGAAGAAAAGGTATGCCGCTTCCGTGTGTGTGTGTGTGTGGGGGTGTAGGAAGGGAGGGAGACAGAGAGAGGGAGGAGACCCAGAAGAGAGAAAGAGAGAGAGAAAGAGAGAGAGAAGGAGGCAACTATGAGCAGCGGTTGCCAGCCGGGGCGCGCATCTTCTGTCTGGAATTACCTTGGAGAAAGAGAGAGACGAGATGTGCCTGTCAGGGCGGGCGGCTGATGCAGAGGGGTGTCCAGACAGACAGATGAAGAGAAGGGTGATCTGCCAGCCTTAGCTCTGCCATGGACACTTCAGGCAGCCATCGACCCGCTGTCTACCTCTCACTTCAACTAGAGCTGGTGATGGGGTTGCCAGTTGGTTATCACTCATGATATATAAAGGTTATCAACTGAGCACTAATTTAATGTTTTTTTACATTAGCAAATTATGTCCATCGACATTACCCTGCTGTTGAGGAGAATCCTGTATAATTCTTCCTCTGATCAGTTCTATTGTCCAATTTACTCACATCAAATATTGGGGCAGGATGCTTTCATCTTTCATACCTTTTCCTGTATCCATCCATCATATGCCCATTCCTGTCTCCATCCTGAACAAACGTATTTTCTTTCCCTGCAACTATCCTCCCATCCTTTAGTCCATCTTTTCTATCCACACACCCCGCTACCATCCATTTAGCCATCCCTAACTCCCTGAAGGGTTGGAGTCCCCAGGGTTCCACTTAATCTGCCCCAGACCTTGGATTAGGGATTAGAAGTGTTGTGAGCCTCAGGCTACCATTGGACTGACTGTTTTGTACGCATTCAAGGAATGGGGGATTAAACTGACAGTGATACTGATGTTGTCAAAGCTGCTCTCACTTCTCCCATTCGGCGCTATTGATTTATTATTAAATGTTTATATAACCACTCACGTTGAAGGGGAACATCTCGTTTGGCAAGTGAGCTGTGGCTGAAAATACAGAGATAAGAAAAAGCAAAGGTAATGTAAACAAAAAATGTTTTTGGAAGATAAAAACAAGATAAAATACCTCAATTCTGCAATGTCCAATGTTTGTGCTCGCATCAAAATGAAATACTTACAAAATGTCGTCTGGATATCAGTAATATTGAAAAAATGATTGTCTCCTGAACACTGAGAGAAAGTATGCTATTTATTTTTCACTTTATACAGATTTAAGAGGTTTTTAGTTCTTGTTCTACTTAAAAGAAACATTATAAACAAGTGATAAGTTTGTGTCTTTGTGGTTGCACTGATTTGAATCCACAGTATAACCCATTCAGGGCAGGACTTTTCTAGACCTTTGATTATTATGGATGAGTTTTACACCTTTTATTCCCACATTTTTAATTCCACTTCAGCTTCTAGATTCTGCAACACTTTTGCCTCCTCTGTCATAGGTTTTGACTCTGCACTGTGTATTAATAATGTCACTACTATTTTTAATTCATATATTAATATTCTAGAGAATGTGGCTCCCTTAAGAGCTAGAAAACTCCATACTACACCTCAGCCCTGCCTAACTAATGACATAAGATCGCTATAGCAGTTATATCGTAGGGCTGAATGAAATGGAGGTGTTCTAGTCAGCCTGCTCACTAGCAGAGTTTGAGGGATCTAATGAAGACCTTTAATCAAGCAGTGAAAATGGCAACAGAAAAGTATTACAATGACCTCATTAATAAACATAGATCCAATCCCAGAATCCTCTTCAATGTTAGTCGCACATCAAATCCACCCCCTGTTGTTATTGAACCATCAGCTGACATTGAATCTTTTTTCTCTGGACTGGATCATTAACATGACTGCAATACTTGAAATATTGTGCAGTATTATCTGTTTAATACTCCTGTGCAATATACTCTGTTTCAGTTTAATATTCCTTGTTTATTGATATTTATCAATACTTCTATTACTGCTGTGCAGTATCCACCGTCTAATAATCTGGTTAATCTGCTACACTTAACTTGACAGTAATCATTATTGCACTATTACTTACTACTTATATTATTACATTGTATTATACCGTACTATACTTATCAACCTGTAGATCCACTTTTGTACTTTACACTTATTTTAGCTTTTATACTTTATATCCACTTTTGTACTTAATTTATCTTAGCTGTATTATAGTGTATTATATTTTGATTTGCACATCTCTTATTTCTTCTTAAATAATTGTCCCTATTCCTGTGTGCATTAATTTGATAGTGAGCAGCTGTAATGAAAGAGTTTCCCCTTGGGGATCAATAAAGTATTTCTGATTCTGTTTTTAAATCAGCAGTAGTAAAAAAAAAAAAAAAAAAACACTATTCTTAATCATTTCCGGCCAATCTCAAAACTGCCATTCCTTGCAAAGGTCTTAGAAAAAAATTGTAGGAGAGCAGATAAATTTCTTTCATGAACAGTAATGGTCTCTGAGAAATTTAGTCGGGTTTCAGGGCAGGACATAGCCCAGAAACTGCACTCCTCAGGGTTTTAAATGATCTTCTCTTAGCAGCTGACTGTGGTCAACACACTATTACTCCTGTTGGATCTGTCTGTGGCTTTTGACACTGTTGATCATAGTATTTTAATTGAACATCTTAAAAATTGGGTGGGCATTTCAGATTTGGTTTTAGATTGGTTCTATTCTTACCTTTCGGGGAGATCATTCTGTGTGGAAACTGGGAATTATCAATCAGCTCCAGTACTGCTAAAATATGGAGTTCCGCAGAGATATGTTTTTGGACCCTTACTATTTTCCATGTATATGCTACCACTTGGTCATATTATTAAAAAACACAATTTCCAAGGTTATTATCATAGGTTCAGACTCATCACAAAATTACATTTCCTCCCATTTTGGTTCCCTCTCATCCAGCATTATCTTTGACGACCATCATATTAACTGTTGTCAATCATGACGGTGTAGTCCCTTATTCGTCCAGGAGTGTTCCATCGTGTTCCATCGTCCTAGTTTCACCTGAAACTGACCTTCAGTTTCAGGTGAAACTAGGCAGGGTAAACAGCAGATACTCAGGAAGACTCCTCCCTGAGGACAGGTCCTAAGCAACACAGAGTAGCTTAAATTTCTGAGTTCCCAGACCATTTTCATATTTGAGAATGACTTCCGGATGGGAGCCGAAACGTCTAGATTCTGAAAACAGTGTCCAGATGACTACGACTGAAACCTGTTGTCAATCATGGTTTTACCAATTAAGAAAAATGTCAAAAAATCAGGTCATTTTTATCAGCCGAGAACTTAGAAACAGTAATTCATGAATTCATTTAATTCCGGTTAGATCACTGAAATGCACTCTTTTCTTGCCTCACACAACAAAACCTCAATAAACATCAGCTGATTCAAAATGATGCAGCCAGACTCATAACCAGGTCCAACAGGAGAGAACTCATCTCACCGGTTTTAAAATCACCATTGGCTCCCAGTCCGTCTTAGAATTGTTTTTAAAATTTTAATGATCACATTTAAGGCTCGTAGAGGGTTAGCGCCAGAATATATAGCTGACCTCCTGACCCCCTACAACTCTAAATGCAACCTGAGATACTTTGGTAGGTAATTCCTGGCCATTCCTCAGCCAAACCTTAAAACTAAAGGTGACCGGGTCTTTTCTGTTAGGGCTCCCCAGTTGTGGAATGACCTGCCGACCAGGGAAGCGAACACATTGTCTTCTTTTAAGTCACTTTTAAAAACTCACTATTTTAGACTTGCTTTTTATTGATTTTACTGTTTGTATCATTATTTTTCATTGTATTTTAACATAGTATTTTAATAACTGTTTACATATAATTAAAAAAGACAATAAGCAAAGTGCTTTGTAATTTGTTTTGAAAAGCGCTATATAAATAAAAGGTATTATTCTTATTTTATTCACATGATGAACATACAAATGTACACACATACTCTTTATGCCACTGTAAGACATTCATACCCAAAATCATTGTGTAATCACAAACTTTAATTTAACTTCTGGCAGAAATACAACTTGGTAAAAAAAACATTTAGAGGTTTGCATCATTTGATATGATATAAAAACCATCATCATCATCATCACATAAATTTATCGGAGTTTAGTGTCATGAAACAATCTGTAAAAAACAGGATTCTTCTGTTCGTTGTGAAGCTTACAATAAAGCAAGACCTTGGACTTAATGATTAAATGACATGACATAAAAAATATGTTGGGAAATATTTGGACTTCTGCTGAGCAGAGAGACTGAGAAAGTGTAACCTTGAACAGCACTCATACGATTTCATCCCTGCACAACACAGTTCATGTATTTCTGGAAATCACCTATTTGAACGAGAAATGTCTTGCACCAGATGGGCAGTGAACACACTCAAACCACCATATCCATCGTGTGTGTTGGCTGAAGATTGATCTTTCACTGTAATCCCTCTATCAGTGGTGTACTGGGAGCTGAGGACAGTATGGATGTGTGTATGCTGTGACTCTGCAATAAATACACACACACATAGTATCTGGCAGTGGTATATAGGCTTATACTGTACATGTTGGTGTTATTGCTGTCAGTGTCATGGTCCAGCTTTGCCTTTCCCTCATCCCTAGTGTTTCCAGCTGTTCTCCCCCTTCCCTTGTGTTTCCTGTTTGTCCCCTGTTGGTTTCTGTCTGTATAGGTGTGTGTGATCTGGTCTAGGCCGTGGCCTTCATTCCCTTTCCTACACACCTGCAACCAAATACCAATCAAGCCTTGCCGCCAAGCCTCCTACACACCTGCAATCCATCCAATCATCCAGCTCCAGCAGTATATAATCCCTGCTCTCCTCTCCAGTCTTCGCTAGATTGTCAGTTAACATGAATGGTACAGGCACCAGTCTTCATCCTGTTGTTTCCGCGTGTTTTTGAATATTCTGGTAACTTGTGTTTCTCCTTGTGCCTCAGGATGAACCTGCCTGCCTGGACTTACACTCTTACGTGTACTCGTTTGCTGATAACCTGCTTGCCGACCTGCCCGCCTAGCTTCCGTGTAAACTCAAGACTGCCTGCCAAACCAGACAACACCACTGAGAACTCAGTCTACACTCAGGCCACTCTGCTCCAATCTCCAAGACTGGGGGAAAAATTATTTAGTGGTTTTCACATCATAGCAACAGTATTGTCTACTGTATATGCTAATACCCTTGATTATTTACCTCCTTGTTTATCTCCTTTTGGACTTCCATTATACTTTCACAAAAGGATCTTTAGAAAATATGGTCTTGTTTTAATAAAAATATCTAAATCCTTAGAAACTCACTGTCTTGTACCCAAGACCATTTGGGTAAGTTTTACACTTTGACTTACAGCAATGTTTTACTTTTGCAGCGCTTTTTTTTACTGTCTAGTATACTCTCTTCCCTGGGGACCCATTGTCACCACCAGCAGTCTGATTTTTTTTTTTTTCTCAGCTCTCACTGTTGATAACTAAACAAAATTTAAAAAGGCAAAATTTTCTTTGCAAAAAGTAAGGTCATGGACACAAAATTAAATTGGGTAACTCTACAGTCTGTGTATAGAGCACATATGCCCACACAGAAAAAGGATAGAGTCTCGTAGGTCCAGTTGTGTCCATAATGCTGTGTCATTAATGTGACATCCTTGGTCATTAAAACTGTTAATTGGAAGAGATGTGTAATAATAAAGTAAAAGATAAGCTCCTGCAACTTGAGGAAGAAAAAGATAGATGAGAATGACAGAGGTGAAGATGAGTATGTGTGCAATAAGGAAACAGAAGTCACCTGAAATGAACAGGAAAGAGTAAAATTTAGACCAAAATATACTGGCTTACCATTACATTTAGAAACATGTTTTCTCATTCCACAATGAATTATTATTTTCAACATTTATGTTTTCCCCTTGATTACTTAATTAATCCTAGTCTATAAGATGTCAAAAAATTGGCAAATTCCTATGCCAGTGCAGTATTTAAAAGTGATATTTAAGGTGCTCAGTTTATCAGTCACACACCATCCTTGACGACTTACAAACCGGTTGAATGCATTTCTTTTTACATACGACATTTATAAAGCCTTTAATAGAAACCTTCACTGTTTACATCTGCTCAGTCTTCCTTCCTCTCTTCTGTTGGCACATTGCTACCTTTTCAGGTGCATTACTGCAACCAACTGTTGACATGTGTAGTCGGCAGAAATGTGTGTCACATAACTGTCACATAACTGTGGTGTGAATACGCGTCTTTGTCGTATGCTGGTAGAACATGTTATTCTAACAATACAGAGAACCCACAAATTTTGCTCTACAGTTCCCTTAAGACAGATATACTTAGTTTTAAACCACACAGAGGCAGCGTGTTTCTGCCAACACTCCAAACAGATGCAGGATCGCGAGGCAGCCATCATGCAAACACGTAGTTAAAAGCAAGTATACCTCCCGCTTTATTGATCAGAAACTTCACACTGTAACTTTAATCGAGTAATTGTTTCAGCACTGCTGTACAGTCAGCGATGCAAGAGTAAATAAGTACATTTACTATACTTCTTCTTCTATACTATAAAAGTGGGGAGAATGTTCCAAGTGGATGAAACAGAAAAGTGCACGTTACCCAGTTTTATTACCAGTTATTTTTAGTATGCATTTCAATGTAAAGCTTCCCATTCCCCATGTCAAATGCATTGTTAGGAAAGAAACAGTTCTGGATGAGGCAAGCATGTATGTTAAATGGTCTAATAGGCTGGTACAAACATGTTGATGTGATGTGTCAATTTGTGGATACATGGACTGAACATAATTCACTGTTGGCAAGACACCATTTTCTTGTTGGTAGCAGTTGCAAAAAGTAGTTCTCCAATTTATGTATAGGATTTTTCTTTTTAGTAAAATGACAAAAGGGGCCGTTTTTTAAAACATTCTGAGGAAAACATTTATAGACACAAATATTGTACCAGTTCACAAATGTTGAATGAAATTTCATCTGTCATCAGAGAAGTATGTTACACTATGTTAGGAAGTCTTTAAGGATGCTGGAAACTTGTACAGCATAATTATATGAAGCTTGTTGTCACTAATTCACTAACCTACTAATAGATCTTTGATTGATTAACAGTACAACTGTTCAGACTGCTATGTAATTTGTGAAATCCCACATCACATATGGGATTTGATTTCCCAAAACTTTAAAGGAGCACCACAATATTTTCTGTATGTTGCAGTATACTTTCACTTCCCCCCCCCCCCATCTTTACTGTTATCCACTGAATACAACATGAATGAATTCTAAGGTGAAAATCATTTTAAAAGTCTATAAGCTCCTTTCTTCTTAAACGCCTGCTGCACTTAATTGTGTAAGCTGGTTAAAGAGTCACCTTCAGGGCCGTGTCAGTGTAAGTGAGATTTTATCTGGGTTATATAGGATATATGTCTTGATGAGCTTACAAACATAAAAAAAAGGTACACATACACACTGGTAAGGAAAAGCAGACGGACATGCATGCATGCATGTCTGCATCAGAGAGCGGCAAAGAGTAATTCAGGTGTGAGCTGGGTGGCTTGTTAGTATGCATGCCTACTGCTGTCACTAGCTCTCAACGACATTGTCTGTCTTTGGGGGGGTAAAAGTAGAAGGAGTTCTGCATCTGTATATTCATATGGACATGGATGTGTGTGTGAGTTACTGTCAGATATTTTGCACATTGTATAAAGCAACTATGCCTCTCTTTCTGTGTTGCTACTGAAGCCATTAAGTGACATGGCAGTAAAAGCCAACATTACTGTCGGAAGCAAAACCTGCTATCATGAGCACGGGTGTGTATCTGTGTGTACATGTATGTGTGTTAGCTTTTTACGTGCTTTCAAACAAAAGACCAGACAGCAATTATTAAGCCTGAGTAGCATCAGACACTTTCAAACAACCCACAGAGACAATTTATTCTCACACAGAAAACAAACAGAACAAAGATCAGCACAAGCTGATATTTGTGTATTTGGTTACAAACCTAAACAGCATTTTTTTTGTTTGTATGTCTTAACCGTTACTGTGTCTTCCGACACAGTAATACTTACACCAAGTAGTTGTTTGTCACCCTCTGTGCAACATAATTGGTATTAGGTGTATCTTGGTGAAAAATCATTTGGTGCTTGCATAGTTTAGAGTTGGGCCACACACAGGAAAGAACAGTATCACCAAAGCCAACAACACTAGGCTATCTATCACCACCCTTGTCGCAAATGCAATAAATTACCACTGTTTTGCTAATAATTGGATTCCCCTTCTTATTTATTTGTATTTTGTGTTTATCTAGCAATATTTTAGAGGTGCTTCACCTGTCCACCTACCCATGGCTTTTGCCTGCTAATGGCTGCCTAATGTGGCAGAGAGGGATGTGTTTGGGGGCATCACAGGGCCCAATCTAATTCCAAGCACACCCAAGCAACATGGCACTATCTCCCAAAGAGAGCGTTATTACCAGCCACCGTAAATCTAACTGTGGCATTAAGATCACACACACACACACACACACACACACACACACACACACACACACACACACACACAACCTAAATCTAAACTAATCTTAAGTGATTAATTGATCCACTCTTTATCTAAGAGTGGAGAGACTAGAGGAGAGGGCAGACAAGTGGAGACGGCCAAGGTAAGACAACAAAGCGTGAGGTGAACAGAGCATAAAAGAGTGAAAAGAGTTTTTGGTCTTTATCCTTTTTTAAATACGTAGGGTTTGGAGGATATTTCTCAAGGGGCAAGAAAAGGTGTGAGCTGGGTGAAGATAAGAAACTTTGACCTGCATGCTTTCTGTGTGTATGCGTGTGCATTGTGTCTGTAGTATTTGCATATTATTACAGCGGCCTAGAATCTTGATTCCCAACCTTTTTGCTTGTCTATAATTAGTAATATATTCACTCTCTATCAAATGTGTGGACTTAAATGAAGTCTTCTGAAGTGAGCCATAAAATGAAATCCCTTTATACCCTTTATTCCACTTAACCCAGGAGACAAAGAAAAAGGGTAGGGTGGGGAGAACTGGGAGGGTTGGGGTGGGGGATGGAATGGGATGGGTTGGGTTGGATACTGGCAGGCAGAGATTGAAAGATTGAGAAAACATGAGAAAGACTGAAAGAAAGAGGTAGATCCTAGCCTGGGGCCTAGGTATTGAACTAACTCAGGGTGCTGAGAGAAGGTTCTCAGGGGTAATTATACAGGAACACATCTTTTTTTCCTCTTTCATGCAAATGACGAAAGGGTACATATCCCAGTGGCAATAATGTAATGGTGATTTTACTCTGACATGTAACATTTGTACAAATACCTACTTTAAATTGGCCAAAACCGTTCCAGTATTATCCCCTTGTTGATTTTGCCTTTACTTGTTATTGAGCTAAGAAGGGTGTTTTTACTCAGCAGTCAAGCATTCAGTACACTGTCTTTGGGTGAAAAATAATCATTTCAGCTGTTGTAGCCTTGCCAGAATGGGAGCTGTCCTCATGCAATGGTGCTGAAACGCTCAGCCAGACTCCTGCTCAGCATTGGAGCTGTCCAGTAGGATGGTGCTGAAATTAACCATTCCATGAAGCTTCAAATATGTAACATTTCCAGTAGTGTCTAGTATAGTACAGTACAGCATACTATAAAATATTGCATATTGCTTGTACAGATCTACATTTACTGGTAACATCATGACTATGCTTCTGTCCCATTCTGGCGACTACGCCCTTACCTATACCATTTACCTCGTTCATGCATTTTCCCTTGGAGGGTTTGTCATATTAAGGGCTGTCCAAAATCAGTTGGTGGGAAGTACAAGGGGAAAATAAAATCCTCTAACTGTAAGTATGCATCAGTGCAGACTACCCCTACACAAAGGCACACATGCGGGGAATGGCCGTGCAGTTAAACCCTTTTCCTTACCTTGTCTTTATGGTGGACTTCATCACAACATCTAGTGAAGTTTTAAAAACTTTTATTTATACCACTATCTTATTACATGCAAGCATCAATTTAAAGAGTGTACAACTTATTTTATATATCATAGGTGCACTGTTTGAAACACATTTGAAACACAAGGGGAACAGAACATTATATAATCAAACAGCTGAACGATCAAGGCGTCTATCAGCATCCATGGTGACACCTGTTTGCCGCTTACAGTCGAGAATGGTGAGACCGTCTCATTTTTAACCTTGTTATTTATACACTCTCCTTAATGCAGTGTATCCTCCATCTTTGCAAGTGTGACTTCACGTGAAGTGACACTCCATAGTGAAGTGCACGTGGGGATTAGGGAAAAGGCCTCTATGGACCTGATGATAAGTTCCAGTAGCACTCTGAGTTTTGCTTGTGTTTTCTCTACAACCAGACAGCCAAAAAAAAAAAAAAAATTCTCAAAAACACTAACCTTACATGATTAAAAAGTGTAACAAGCTGGGGCCCAAATTGCGACATGTTTTACAGTAACAGGCACTGAAATCCTATTTTATACACAGGGGTAACAGCATTTTAGTTAGCGAGGTTAGCTAAAGTTAGTGCATGAAAATGACTAAACTGGGTTGGCTCTCGGCTTTAGGATATAGGACTGACATACACAGTATAGACACTCTGTCTCTCTGTATGCCATCATCTTTGCCATAAGCCTATTATTAGGCTCCAGCAGTTAACAGCATGGGACATATCCAATATAGTGTTAAAACTGAGAAGTGTTCACTCTGCAGTGTTGAAAAGTGGCACTTTTTTTTTTATCAGACTCCGACAGCCCACAGCACTGGAACATTCCACTGCGGATGCTGTTCGAGTCAGGAGTGCTACATTTCATCCATTTAAAGTGACTTACAAAAGCATAAGTGCATACATTTTACAAATGGTGCCCAGTGGGAATGAAAACATACACTGAACAGCATCAGTGACTTGCTGTGCCTATGGGGTTACTACCACATGAAGGTTGTCTGCATGCTCTCTATCAAACCAAATCAGGTGTCAGGAATCTATTCAGTGCATGCACACAATGTCAGAGAAGTTTGACTACTAACATTCAGCTTTAGTGTATTCAGTGAACTGATCAGCTTCTATTATACGGTATAATGGAGATTTTGGCAAGAGGAAGCTTTTGCAAAAAAATATCCCAGTAGCCGTCCACCAAGGGTGGAAATTTAAAACCACATTCAGAAAAACCGCATAGGGAGCTGTGCTCGCTCAGTGGAGCTAAAATATGGTAATACAGGCCATTAACATGTGATATTTGGTGGATGCTTTTATGCTAAGCGGCTTACAGTTCCATGAGTGTGAATCTCTTTTAGCATGAGTGACCCCAGTGGGAGTTGAACCCCTAAAACTTTAAATGCTATCCTGTAACATTCAAGATACTAGATATTTGTCTTTTGTTGTCCTGCCAAAACTTAGAATTAAAAAAAGTTTTTCTACTTCTTTTCTTGTCTACGGTGCTGAAACAAGTAGTCAAATAATAAGTTATGAACTGACAAATGTAGTCACCTGTTGAGTTAACAAGATTAACATTGAATGAACATAAATAACTCTAGCAAGATTACATATACAAGCATTTGCTTGTATATGACTTTTTTATACTGTGACCACTGAAAATTCTCAATTCTCATTAGCTGGAAGGTGTGGATTAACTTTTAGTAACAGGACAGTATAACCGCACACCTATGACACGGGTGTTTGTTTGCAGTTCTAAATTAAGAGCTTGAAGCTAGAATTATTTGTGAAACCACCACCACCACCAAAAATTATAATAATTTCTCATTGAGAGCCATGCAAATTTAATTAAAAAGTGTTTTATATGTGTGTGAATCTGGACATACAAACCAACCAGGCCTAACTGTAGGAGTAGGAAAGAGGGGGCCTTTGAAGTAACGTGGTGAAGCTTCAGCCTGCGGGTCTGAGAGACAGCTGCAAGGAGAAGGAAAGAGGACACCTGAAAAACCACACAGAAAATAAGTGGAGAAGTCACAGGTAAGAGAGTGAAAGGGAAAGACTGAGCTATAGAGAGCTAATGTGTCTGTGACAGAGGGAGGGGGAGAGAAAAGCAGCCTGTGTGTGAGGGAGAGCACACCAGGTATTGTTATCTCTGCTGGAAAAACTGTACCCACAATAATATTGCGTAGCAGGATGCAGCGCTGTTGTAGGTTGAGTATATTCAAAATTTTAGAGCAATCAGTAAAATTTCTCTCCCGATTTCAAAAATCTGAATCTAAATCTGAGCCCAGCCTTGTGAACCCCTTCTTGTTTAGCAAGATGTTGCCTAGCATTCTGGAATTCTGAGGCTAAAGAACTATATTACGATGTTTAAAACAGAAAAGTGAGATCAAAATGACTTATGAGTAAATGAGTGACTATTTTTGATCTGATGACATATGGCATTTTTGTTGGCAAGTAGCCATAGCACAAGCGGGATAATACCCTCCAAAGCCAACCTCAGCTGCCCGTCATCCATTACAATCATGAAACGTACAACTTGTCGGATGTTATCTCTGACGTTATGTCACTATCAAATGATAAATAAATATATAACTTTTGAGTTTGTGGCTTTTGGGCCGACAAACTAAGTACTTCACAGATTTCACTCTGGGCTCCAATGACTTGTGATGGACATTTGTCTTTTTTAAAATACACTAATCAACTATTAAAAAAAATAAATAAAATAAAAATAATAATAATAATAATGAATACAATAGTTGATAAGGGAAAATTAAATATATGTTTTAAATTAATTAATAATATTTATTTTGGGGCCCCACTATTCTATATGGTTTGCCCATATTCTTTTGCAAAATACACTTCCTTCCTTGTTACGTTACCTTTCAAAAAATATGTTGGTGCTACATAAACTTTTATGTCAGAGAACTGTTCAGCTGTTATTAGGCTTTATGCTAAAACAGTGAAAATATATTTTTTTTATTATCATACAATCAAAGAATAAGGTCTGCTTTCTTGACATGTTTTTGAATTATCATACATATATACATACATACATACATACAACTGTCACGCATTCATACATTTTAATGTAAATTGTAATCTAAATTTAAATAGGGCTGGTAAAAATGTTACTGTAACTTCTTGGTAACTGCTGTTTCTTTTTTAAGACTGACATGGTACGCCTGCAGTTAGTGCTTCTGCAATGTTGCTGCCACTCTCAGTCAAAACCCATTTGAGCAGAGCATGGCTTTTGCTGAAGCTGATTCTTGTGTTGCATGCATAAACTACTGCGTCCTCAAACAAGAGTGCCACAATAACTGATGTGCGTCTTAGAAGTAAATAGACATGCTGTCTGATAAGCCATTTTATATCAGCACTCCTGCACTGAGAAGCATTAAGAACCCTCCCCTGTTGTTCTCTATCATCTCTCAGCTCCATTGCAGTCCTTGGGTCTGTTGTGTAACAATATCCGATCTAAAGCCCATTATTACATTAAAGCAGCTCACCACACAGACAGAACATATAGAGATAAAATACACTCTTTATCGGAACTCTCAGTGCATGCTCAGCTGGAATAACTACTATGTAACTGTAAAGCACAGCATGGTATATACAGAAAATCCACATTTTATTATACATGCAAAACAACTCTGACACAACCCTGTTTTACCCTCTCTCATATCATACCACGTTATTTGTTATGCTAACCCCATGCAGTTAACTTTTTTCCACTGCCCGTGCTATTGAATATGGAAAGTGCCACAGTATCCTGGTACTGTGAGTGCTCGGGCATTTTCAAATTCAGTACACTGAGAAAGCCAAGAGATCAGCGGGTACTACATAATGTAGAATGATATTCCAATGTCAAAACAGATGCAGGCCTTAATTCATGCAAGTATCACATCAACAACTGTTCAGTTATTGTGTAATGTGGACAGAAGGTGTCAATGTACGTTGCTGTTCTACACGACCAAAAGCATCACTTTCTGCCAATAAAAAGCATTAGAGCCGCCCACTGTGGCTAGTGCCGAAGAACAGATTGCCCTGTTCTGTTTTGGTTACTATATGGGATGAAGTGAAGTGCAGTGCTGTCTATCCTTATGTTTTTGTCTTATTATATTTAATATTCAGTAGGTTTCCACAATTTCTGAACTACTTGAGCTAAACAAAATTTGTTTAGCTTACAAATACATTCACTGATACTATAATGCATTGCTGTTAAGATACAAGATACAAATGGGGGTAAAAAGTATTTTATTCAATTGTATTTACTGTGCCCATTCTATACATTATGTTACTGAACAAAAAACTAAACCTTGCAGAAATCCAACCAAAGCCCCACTAGGCTCCAAAATATTTCACAGGAGCTCCATCAGCTGAAGTATGCTGTTGAAAATAGGATCTTACTCTCACCCTACTGTCTCAGCTTAACTCTAACACCTTTCAAAAAAAATGTGCCAATGAAAAGTTGCCCAGACGCTCTGTGGTGCTGACATGTCATTTTAGCTCAAAGCTGTCCACTGTGTGTGTAAATAAGAAAATTGTTTTATAAGTGGAAATAGAGCAAAAGATTTCCAGCTTGGAGCTTTCTCATCTATCATCTTTCAACTCAATTATATTAAAAAAGGTGCTTCTTTCTCTTTATAAAAGCTATTCACTATGATTGGTGCTGAAACAGAGGTCTAACGTGCTGTGTTTCTATATTAAACAGAATCACATAGATTCAAGTAGATTTGCATTGTGTAACTATGCCACATATACTATATGTATACATCACATGTAGAAAGACAGCTATGTTGGAATCCGACTCCAAAGTTCAGTGAACTTAGACAGCATACTGATTAGTATGTATTGATTTATTTTAGATAGCCCGCTATTTCACCTTCCTGTCTGTGCACTCACTCTTTGCTACTAAAATGCCATTCCTTTCTCTGTTTAATGTAATCACAGCTGCAAACTGTCCTCTGTGATGGTGATGAAAATGAGATTATCCAGTTTTAGAAACGAGCAGTATACATTTTCAACCTTCTCCCAAAACAATAGTAAAGTGTGCTGTTCAGCCTCTCTGTGGTGCTTAATAATACTGTCACAGCAGGGAACTGTTCTGCTGTGAGTGATGCTGAAATCTGGAAGTTAGCTTCAGTTAAGCAACCACAAAAACAAAAACAACAACAACAAAAAAGACTTCCTGACACCAAAGGCAACACTGAATATACGAACTACGTTGATCTAGGAATATCAAGCCAAGTCTTCAAAGAACAATGTGACTCGTAAAAATTGGAGCAGCTACTCAAACATGCTTTATTTGGTCATTAATATAGAATGTGAAATAGTCATTCTTTAAAAGTCTGGGTGTCCATGATACCTGTATCATCATTGTCCAATAAATTCTAATACAACCTGAGGGAGTTTTTTCTATTGTCCATGTCAACTGGCTTATATGAACCTATTACAAGATTTGCAAGCCATGAAATCCCTTGCAGTAACACATTAAATGTTGCAGGAAGAACTCACTCAAGACTAAATACTGAAAAATTTTCAAAGCTTGCCAAAGGCACCACCTTGGCTAGAGCTGGCACTGACAATGCATTGCCAAAAAGCCTTTCAAAAAGGATGGGATAGGATTCGGTTGGTATATTTTTTAAAAATCTGTGAAAAAAACAGAACTCCATTCAAGTCCAGTTAGCGCTATGCAGGAAACAAAAAAAGTAAAATCCTAGCTTTAATTGATTGTTTGACTGATTTAAATGCCCTGATCCATGTCCTGCCCAACCCAAAAGGGGTTACAAGACACTAGACAGCAACAGTAATAAAGATAATCACATGGCAAATCATAACATAGGGATCCATAAATTAAACATTTCAGAAGGTCCAATTTACATAATAGACCTGTCCTGAACTGTATGAAGGATATAGTGTACTGTCTTAGCTGCCATGCATTTTATATAAATGTTCTATAAATGTTTCTATGAATGTTGCCAAAACAAAAATCTTCTTAAACTTGGGGCACCCCCACGGCCTTAGGGGTTAAGATGATGACCATGAAACGCAATGAGTACGGCTGGAGACCTTTGTTGCAGCTCTCTACTGACGCTATCTAATAAAAAGGCATAAAATGCCCAAAATAAATCTTTCTTTAACTGAGTTTTTTTAAATAGCAGAAAATGTCTTAAAATTCAAAGCTACTAACAGGATAGGTGGCTTTCTGGCAGAGGAATGTAGCAAACCACTATATGGAGTAAAAGCACAGGTGGCAATTCTGCACTGAATCAATTTAGGAAGAGTGTTTACTATAAAATACTAAATAAAATTTTGAATATGAAGAGGCATGTCCAAATAATTTTCTGTTGTTAAATGGTAATGAGAGGAAAGTTTACTTTAGAAATATAAATCCATTCAAAATTATTTGCTTTATTGATTGAAGCGCACTTTACAGCCCCGGGTCGACACTGTTGCGCTCTGTTAATAGCAGGTTGCCCCAGCATTAGCCCAGCTGCGGCCCACTTTCACTTTCATGTTGCTCAGCCACACAGCCTTATATACCCTCCATCCATCCTCCATCTTTCCCTGTGTCCCCCCCCCCCCCCCTTTCATATCTCTCATCTTTCATTCTACTTTCTACTTTCCTCACCTTGCTCCCCTTACCTACCCCCTCTCTAAATCCCTTTACCCTCCCTCTCCTTCTCCACTGACCAGAGGGCCATTAGTTGATTTCATGATGGTTATCGTCAAGAATCAGCTCTTTCTAGAGGATATGAATGTCATAAATTTAAATTGTACATGGGTTGAATGCCATTGTTAAAGGCATGATATACCTTATTTCAGGAGTGGTTTAATTTGATACATACTGAATGGTTTTGCAATAGGTTTAAAGTCGGTGGAATCCATTCTTACCAAGAAACCTGGTGGATTACATATAATAAATCAATAAAAATCGAACCAAATCCTTGGTGGATGAAACCAGAAGAAAAATGGTGAACATACTGGCAGCTGACATAACAGAGAAGAATGGGTGATTTGCAAATTGTTTTTAGCCCAAGTGCTCTCACTCTTGCTTTCAGATTCATTTTAAATCTAAGTTAAATCAAGGGAAGCTGACTGAGAAGTCCTTTCTTCCTCAATCTTGCAATACATCACCACCATGACAGGTGAAATAAATGTATGCCAGAGGAATTGTGACCATATGCGAGTTGCACATTATTGTTTGTTTACGGTAAAGCTAAATGCAAATTTTGAATCCTCCCAATCACATCCATGCCAGAGCATACTGTTTTTATGCCTTACATTTTAAATAACACACTCTTTAATTAAAAAAAAAAAAATTTAAGTGATTAAAAAGTTGTTATTAGAAGATGAAGCTGTCATTTGTCTATCGCCACAACAGAGCCATGACACCCAGCAGTCAAGCAACACACTATCTGACTTTTCCATGTTTCAAAGACCTCACAGGCTTGGTGAATATTTGTCATTATTTTTTAAGACAGTATATGGGTACTGTAGTGATTTAAAACAAATAAAAACTATTAACTTTGTTTGGATGTGAAATCCTGAAATTGTCACCCACCGATCCCCACCCAGGTTGAACAGGATTTTGTTCTGATATTTGGAGAGGGTGTATCAGGCAAGATTTTGGAGAGGTGCTGAAGTTTGGGCAAGGTTGCTTCATTGGTGCTTGAAGTTTCTCCTCCATCATTAAGTGTTTTGTTTGTCAAGCTAACTGGTTAACTGGTGCAAACATGCTCATGTTAACTACATGAACATAAACATATGTTCACGTTTACTTACTTCAGGTTTTAGGAAACATTTAAAATTATAACTAATTATATTGACCAGCAGGTTGACACTGATGTTAATTTACAATCTGATGTACTCTGATGTAATCTGGAGCACTCTAGATATGTGTCCCTCTGCTGTTGCACAACTCAAAGGCAGATGGATTAAGCCAGTCTACTGTAAATAGCTTTGTCTCTTCCATGGAAAAAGTGTTTTTTGAGATTCATAGTCGGCTAGACATGCAGCTTTACAGTGCTTGTCTTCACAGGACACAGCATGTAAAAACTAAATTGATCAATCCTTTCAAAATTTTGAAGACCCATTCACACCACAGCAGTCTTAACACTGTCTTTTAACTACGTACATTTACTGTGTAGTCTACATGAGGTAGTGGGATGGCTATTATGTATTCTGAGTTTTTTCATACAACTAAGAGAATGGACACCACTCTTACAAAGAAGAGATGAAAATAATCAAGACCAAAAACATGAGAAATGTTTGTATTTACATGCACATTCAGATTTACATATTTGATTCATTATATATTGCTGCTATTTATAAACTTAAAATCCATTCATAGCTAAGTCACAAAATGTACTGACCAGTTTTTCATGTAGTAAACTAGAAATGATGGTTGATTACCCTGCAAGAATGTAGTGGTGAACAGTTGACAATTTATTATAGCCACCAACAGGGAGTAATTATAATATCTTGGCAGTCATGTGAAAGCAAAGCCGATGACTTCCTCAATTGTGTGAGAACATTGTATTCATACTTTCCCTTTGCTGTATCTTTCAAGGATTACTTGTAACCTTTCTAACAGAATACACCTGTGGGAACATGATGTGGTTTCTCTGCCTGTCTCTGAGATGTTGAGGTTTATATCACTCCTCTGACATAGAAACAACTGTATCTTTGTCTGTATCCTATTTTATTTTTAGCTGTCTAAATTGAATGGCAACAGAATGATTGGCAACGCCTTCTATGATAAATCAATGCTCATTCCTGATCTGCTCATACTTAATCCCACCATGTCTGTTATCCTTATCTAAATGTGGAGGTACAGTGGGACCAATGTCCAAACAAACTAGAAATGACCATTTTGTCTAAAAACTATATTCAGATGCACAATACATTATATTCAGGCATTAAACAGAGTTTCCATCTTTCTTTTCCCCCACTAGCACATCAGAATTAGCTGTTGAGTCAGGGAGTATACAGAATATTTTGTGTGTCAGTGGTGTGGATGCCTGTTGCATTGTCACAATTTGTATGTTATGGTCTGCAGTAACCTGCAGTACTTTCAGCCAACAGCAGAGGACTCTGTTCCTGCTATGTGACTGACTTATATCCTTGGTTCTGGTCATACTATTTTAGAGTTGATGTATGAAGATGAACTATTTACCTGATTACGATCCTATTTGTTAAAACTGGACAAATAACCTTACGGCAAACATTTATGGAAATAGATTTTAGAGCCAAAGACTCAGACTCAGTTTTCTCATCACAAGAGTAGTAAATAGAGGGCTTATCTAAACCTTTGGCCTGTCTGTAAGCACTTCAGATGAATATAGCTGACAAAAGAGAGTACCAATGGCATACCCTAAGGAGAGCAGGAAGTGTTAAGCCTCATCAAAGCCTACGTGACAGTATTGTGCCCTCCATCCTTTCTTTGTTTGGGTTTGTGAGGATTAGAGACATCTAAAGAGATATTTTTCTAAAGGCCAGCAATGCTCGATTTTCAGTTGACAAGACTAGCATAGAGAGAATTATAACACAAGAGTGGTAAAGACCAGGTATTTTAGATAGTAAAACCTATATTACAGAAACAGAATGTTTTATATATTTATAGCTGTATTAGGTAACTCTCACTTTAAAAACCAATACCTTTTTAGTAGTAAGTCTGTATAAGCTTTTTGTACTTAACCTATTAAATACAATATAAAACAAGTTTCTGGATCTTAATCATATCCAGTCTATTAATGAAAATGTAAAAAAAAAAAAAAAAAAAAAAAATCATGTCTATTATTCTGAAAATTTAAAGAATATGTCTTATAATTCTTAAAAAGCTGAGATACACATTTTCATCTAACAGCACAAATATGCTGACCATAAGAGACTGTAAGCCTACAGGAGCAAAAAGTCTTAGTATCTCATCCATTTTTCGTTTGTTTGGGCCACAGTGACCTAGAAGATTGCCAAAAAGAATCATTGCAATATGTGGCAGTACCTGACTTTCATTTGACAGCAAGGGTATTATGTATGGGCTCCAACACCTTGGCCACAAAAGCAGCGGAAGGAAAGGGAAGGACCGTGCTGTGCCGGTGTGATGTCATGGTCATATTGAAGAAATAATATAAAAGATGGTTTTGTACAACTTATTTAACTACATCACCTGTTAGAACAAAGTGCTTTAAATAAAGCGGAGGTGGATTTGTGTCATTGTTGGTATACTTGAGAAGAGTATAGTATATAGTATACTAGGAATATTACTTTTATTTGTTTAGTTGTTTTTGACTGTATACTACACTACATGTATTCTTTGCTCAGGATACATTTTAGCAGTAAGACCACATGATGTGTAGTTACAGCTATACAGTGACTGTAATTACTGACAATAACTGGATTAGTCCAATGTACCATGAGGACATTAAGCTGAATGGAAAGGATGGCACTCATTCCCTGGACTATTCAGATATTTCAGACTAAGGAGAAAAAAAACTAGGAAATAAATTCCATGGCAATAAATAGTGAGAGTAGTAACACTTACTGTTTCATTAGATGGTGAGGAGTCCAAAGATTGAGGTTTTACAGAGAATTTTGAGCAGGCTGTATAAGTAAGGCAACAGCTTTTGGGAGAAAGCTTTAGAGGGGATGGGTTGGCCTGGTCTTAGTGAATTGATGCCATATCCAAGCTGAAGGTTTTCTCAGCAGATGGTTGCCTGGATGTGTAATAGTAGAGTTAACAAACACTGAAACCCAAGATGGATACTTTGTCAGAAATGTAGGTCAACAAGTAAATGTGAAAGTTAGTTATATCATATAGTAAATGCTAAAGAGACGGACGGCTTCCTTCCTTTTATGCTTGCAATACTTTTTTTTAATGAAACAGCATGTGGACTGGAGAAGTTACAATTCAGAACTAAAATGTAACTGAACTGGTGCTGTTTTTTTTCAAGAACAGATTTGTTTGTTACTCAATTTTTTTGATTCCTGAAAGTCCCGTTTTCACACACACACACATTCATTTTCTCTTTGTTAGCATCAATAAAAGAACAATAATAAAAGAAACTGAAAGTGAAAGTGAAGTGAAAATTGTTATCATCCCAGCTACCAGTGCTGCTGTAGCCAGACACGCTAGCCACATAGTTCTTCTGCCATTCGTTAGCATAAGAATGTTGCAAATATTATGATACAGATATTTTTACTGCTAGATAGAAATAAAGTTGAAAATATGTGGAATGCTCCTTTACACAGCGTTGTAACACTTTAAACCTGATGTGCATTTTCACCTTCGTTCACTTCCATGTCAAGGCAAACTCTGAACTTATGATTTATTGCTCCTGTGATTACGCTCACTTACAAACAAACAAACTTGTAGGAACCACATTACTCAGTGATGTCTTTAATCATTTTAATTCTATAACTTTGCCAGCAATAACAATATTTTGGAAAACTGCTTACTCCATGTTATATTGCCTGTGTGTGCATACATGTACTTTGGGGTGACTTCTATACTGTATGACTCGCACTTAGGGCAGGCCCTGTATAAATTACAACTGATCTTGTTTGAATAAGTGTGTGTGTGTGTGCGCGTGCGTGCGTGCCATAAGTGCTGAGACAGACAGGGACAGAGGCATGCAGGCCTTGAAGGACTTTACAAGTGGTATCGTCCTCTTTCTTTCACCACTTCTAAAATCCATATAAAGCACATGTCAATTTTACTGACAGAAAAATATGGTAGAAAAGCAATTTCCCTCTACAGCTTATCATGTTACTCCGCCATCTGTGCACCCCTCTAACCTCCTCCAGCTCACACTGCAGTTTCAAGTTAGGAGGATCAGCTGTCCCATCACCCTAGTGTTGTTGAAACTGGAGTTGTGTTTGGAAATTTCTGGGTATGATGTGAACTAGGTGTGGATTTAAAAAGTTGTACAGCCAGTATAGTGAAAGAGACAATGGTTTCGTACTAAGATATT
The DNA here is from genome assembly GCF_020085105.1 of Siniperca chuatsi. Taxonomy (NCBI): domain Eukaryota; kingdom Metazoa; phylum Chordata; class Actinopteri; order Centrarchiformes; family Sinipercidae; genus Siniperca; species Siniperca chuatsi. The sequence goes on along the minus strand of NC_058046.1, from coordinate 21,299,535 downwards.
TTGATAACTATATGTATGTGACTATGATAGGTTACTGTGGGCATGTAAATGTAGCCACTGTTATGCAAGCTGTCCACTTGGTAATGACTATTATATGACTTACTATATTTTCATATTAAATATGAAATCTGTATATTTCTACTCATTGTTGGCCTCCTCAGCCCTAAGAGATAAATATAATGTTTTACATATGTTTTAACAAGAACAAAGTTGCTGGAGTAGTGAAAAGGTTGTGTAAGGAGACTGGCCTGGCTTGTTGCAAGCCCTAGCACTGTATGCGTCCAGCACCCAGCCCATATTACAATTGTTCCTGGGAATTAATGAATGAACTGTTTATAAAGACAATGTTTTTCCTGAAAGTTTGTTAGGTCATGTTTACAGGTGTTCTAGTCAATTCCTTTTCCATAGACCCTTGACTAAATTGAATAACAAAATTACTTTCATTTTTATGTAAAGCACTCTAAACTGCTTTTGTATATGGTGCTATTTAAAAAAAAAAAAAAAAAAAAACTTGAATTAGCTGGCTACAGTGGCTACTTGTGAACAAAATATACATCAGTTACTAATAAAGTATTTATTGTTACCATTTTGTTTGTTCCTGCAAAATAAGGGGAACTGTACTCCTGGCTTAGTCCTCGGTTCTTAAATTAGCATAAAATTCGACCTGAGTTCCTTAAAATAATGGGAGTGTAGAACACTATTGGTTTGTAAAATCAAAAGCAATGATGACCCTGATGAAGGCCACAAGCTGAAACTTGTTGGTGTGACAATAAAGTTGTTCTTTATAGGTTTCGCTGGTGTTTTGGCCTCTTCAAACTTTTTTCCTTCTCCATGCACCTTGGAAGTAAGTGAAGTTGTACCAGAAATTCTTCCATTTCGCAACAACCTCCCCAGTGTTTTATGAAGACAGCAGAAAGATATTTTAGTAGTAACATGGTAACATTTCAGGCTGAATACTGGATGTAAATGATAATGTTGTAACCTTACATAGAAGGGGCATCCTAAATAAGTATGACAGGTTAATGTATAGACTTAGTCAATCTTTGCTCTATTGCGAATAAACAGGACCGAATTAATCAGCTTTTAAGCAACCTATGTGAACAAATAGTCTTATTTAAAATACAGTCAATAGTTAAGTTAGTGCAGTCCTTGTAAATCCAAACCCAGTTAAATGGCACACAAAGTAAGCCCTTACAAGCTCACAGAGGTATCATTCATCCCTGAGTTGTATTTTATGTCTGAGGTTATCAAGGCTGATAAAAGTAAAATTGCAAGAGAGAAGTTCTCCTGCAGTGGGGGCTGCTGAAGTAGCTGCTGACTGTACCCTTCAGGACTATAAAAAGGAAAATATTTTGAATGTCTTGCCTGGCGCCTCAGTGGCCTAAGGCGTGTATTTTATAACTGATGTCCTGGATTCCAGTCTTAGCCCGCACCTTTCTCATGTCATCTCCCTCTCTTTCCCAATCTTGCCCTTTTCTCTATACTTTGAAAATTCAATATCTATGAAAGCAAAACGTTTTTTTTTTCCCTGAAGAAAAACTGTCCAGGAGCCTCTGGCAGCATTGTAAAATGCTCATTCTACATCCTAAACTGGGTTGTTCTGGTTAAATTTTCCCTCTGTTAATATTTAGTATGCTATTATTTCAAGGGTGTACATTAAGGATAGCTACTTTGTAAGTGCTGATACATCAGAGACTGTCTCTCAAAGGAGTTCACTTTCCACCAACATGCATGCAGGCAAACGCACTCAATCATAGTCACATACACAATTGTCTGACAAAGCCAGGGGAAGGAAACTACTTTCTATTTAACTTGTTTTTATGCTTTTTGTCTCCTCATTGGTGTGATGTGATTAATGAGGCTTCCCTACTTCACAATCACTCAGATGACTATAGTGAGAGTGCGTTTGTGTGTCTATTTGCGTGTGTCTGTGATGTTCTCCCAATCAATACTCTACAGCATTAAATAATACAGTAAGAAAGATCTGATAGATATTGAGAGAGAGGTGAAATGGGTCAAAAATCCCCCAAACATTTCATACTAAGCAATTGAGATTTCAACCATCTACCTGTCTCTCAATCTTTCTTCTTCTCTACCCATATATTTGTCTTGATTCTGTTTTGTTTTTAGGTATTACATCTTTGGAGATCCTTCTGATCTTTGCATCCTAAAAGGTTCATTGTAACTGCGAACCAGCTTTGTTTTCCCCTGACATACCCAACTGTTGTTTCCATGCAATATGACTGTGCTGAGAATTCATAGCCTTTTCTACTGGCAACTGTGTTCATGACTGGGTTTCTTGTCATTCTTGTTTTCTTCCTCCTCTCCTCTCTCTGTTTGCTTCTTTACCACCTGTGTCTTTTTGCCTCAGGTCAGAGAGGTGGCTTTGGTATTTGGCCCACCTTATGGATTGCAGGGAGGAAATGCAAGCCAGCCAAAACAAACTGCATCACCAGCTACTGGCAGGAGGGAAGAAATTGTGTACCCATAATTTGCTTATGGTTTGCAAATTAAGGGCTGAATTTGCTCCTAGCTCTATTCTGCATCTGTCTCTTCCTTTCTTTTCCCATATCCCCTCTTCCCCCTCGACGCCTTTCTCCCTTTCTTCCTCTGTTTTTGAGATGAGTTGCGAAGAAAGTAGGCTATTAAATTCTTGAATATATGAGGGAGAGAGGGTATGAAGCGCTCATGTAAATTATCCGAATATTTGCATCTGGGTTTCACTGCAAAAAGGTCCCCACCACTTCTACAACCCAATTCCAATTTCATCTAGCGGATAATTGTCAATTCAAGCAGGAGTGTAAAATTCTATCAATACCTCCCATCAATCCTCCCTCTCATATATACGCTCATATTCCCTTTCCCTCGTTTGTTTGCCTGAATGACTTGTTTCAGAGAGAAGGAGGGAGGTGATCCATTTTCAAAATATACTATTCTCATTGCTGCCCCTGCTATTGTTATTTCTCCTTACTTACAGATTAGATGAGCTCTGCTTTTCTGAGCTGATGGCTGAGGAGAGGAAAAGACAGGAAAATATGTATTGCTGCTTAAAAGTGTGTGTGTGTGTGTGTGTGTGTGTGTGTGTGTGTGTGTGTGTGTGTGTACATAAACCACCACAATACAACGGTATCAAAGGGGCATTCACCATATTAATATCTTCGCCATCAGGCTTTTCATCTCCCCATGTACCTCTCCTCTCCTCTGGTTGTTTAAAAAAAGCAACATGCTTACAGCTATAATTCAGATCTGCTCTATTGCAAGACTACGGAAGCCTGAAAATATTATCCACTGGTGTCCTTGTACAGCTTCAAGTGGTCACACTGACAATGACACATACAGTACACACACACACACACACATAAGGCCGGTGCTCCTCAGGTGATAGTGGCGGCCTAATTGTCTGTTTAGTCAGCTGACCCTGAAAGCTATAGAAAAAGTGAGGGAAGAGTGGCAGGAGGAGGAGTGAGAGCAGAGAGAGATAAACTGCCTGATCTACTGTTCCTCTGTCAAATGGACACACTGGGATACACAGAAGTCATGGAGGACTCAATGACACACACTGACAAGATTCCCAACCAATGATAAGGGCTGAGTCCACTGTAGATATTGTTAGAGATGATGTGGCTGAAGATAAGGGATGCAGGTGGTATAGCACTTTCTAGGTTCGACAAATGTGTTGCAGTATCATCTGCAAAGGGACATCCTTTTTAAAATCATCGACCTCCACAGGAAGGTCAGAGTGCAGGTTCAGCTACAAAAACACTGTAGCACATGCAGAAGCTAAAAAGAATTCAGTGCCTTGGACACTTTCCATTTTTGTTGTGGGTGCTTGTACACCTTAATATACTGATACCATGCAATACTGAAGTGGTACGTGGACAAGTTAAACATGGTGGTTTCAAAGTAAAGGCATGGTATACTACATATTAACTGGGACTGGACAATTCATCAAAAAATAACCAAAACCGACATTATGAGTCTCTGACTGACTTATTTTGAGTAATATTGATATGTTTGATAAATTTGTTCCTTCATACAGGATGCCACCTACCCTCCAGTCAACACAGTACAGGACAAAATGAAGCTATATGTAAATACTACGTGTAAATACACAGCATCTTTTGAAGTGTTCAGTGTGGTATGTGTGTGGCAAGTGTGGACAGGCAGGTGTGCTGGACATCGCAGAGTCAGGTTAGCTGTAAAAGCAACAGTGAATGCTCAGTATGACATGCAGTTTCTCAGAAAATAAATGCTACAGCTTCTCAAGAGCCAAGCAGGGTTCCAGAGTTTAGTTTACCAAGAGCTATGTACGGTGACGTGGAGGTTAACCATGAAGCTAGCTACAACTTCAGCCTGGAACAGTCAGGCGTCTCACCTGTGTTTCCTCAGGACAGTCTGGAGGCTCAAGCAGGTCGATTCAGAAGAAGCATCTGTTAAAATAATCTCACACTATACATTCTGCTGATGGAATAACAGAAGCCACAAAAGTGTTATTCAGATCTATGTATAACATCACTTATTTTTATAGTTGCAACACATGTGCAATATAGCATATTTTAGTTTGATCATCCTATTTTAGCCATTTAAAAGAGTTCTTAACTAGAGAATATTATTCAGTCATAATCCATGATTTTCTGTGTAATTTCAGTACAAAGAATTAATAAGAGGTCCACTGTGACCACAGCGAATCACACACACACACACTTATTCAATACAGGTGTATTTAAATAAGATATCTTTTATTAATCTTTACCAAGGTCAATGTGACAATTGATCACGATAATGATTTTAGGAGATATTGCCCCTGGAGTACATGTTAACAAGGCTAGTTGTCAATGAAAATAAAAAGAATACCATTTCAAGTGCAAAAACTCAAAAAACTAATTTCTTACTTCGAGGGGCACAATCAGGAGCAAATTTGTATTTTCCCCCATTTGTCACTTCATTTTCACATAATATTTAGGTGTGTGGTGATATCAGGGTAAAAGTTAGGTTTAAACTGAAAAGTCAATACAACAGGAAGATTTTGAGTCTTACGTATGCTCTTACTTGTAGAAAAGATGATTTTCAACAATGTTTGTGTTACAGATTACTGAATAAAAAGTATTTGTTCCAAGTCACAATATGTTGTTTTGGGATTTTACTTTGTTTTGAATAACTGTGTAATATTTACTGTTGTTTTTTGCAATTACTTGAATGAATAATGAGAATATAGATTAGTCAAATTCTTATACTCTATATGATTTATTTATTAGGAACAAACAAATATTAGCTTGACTATTGGGGACTTTTGGCAAAGTCGGGCATGGTGAAGTAGCTTATAATGAAATGAACTGTGCTGGATTGATTTGTGATGATGACAGCCTAGATGATAAATGGGCACAACATAAATCTGTCTAGCCATGTTGCACATTCAGTTATCAATATAACCCTTGCTGTAATTTGATTTAAATTCAAGTATGCAATTCTTATGGTGCTAAGGTCACTCAACTTGAAGAATTCAGCCATGGATGTCGGACAAGTGAGAGAAAGCTCATCTCTGTGAAAGACATAGACGAACTGGGACAAAGTTTTACAGGTAGAAAGTAAAAAAATATGCGAGAAGCTCCCAACAATTGCTAATAAAATACAGAGACATGGAGCTGCAACCTGTGGGGGTGAGCAGCCCAGTAAGACCAGTCCAAAGGGTTAAAATCACATATCCAGTATAGTGCTTCTTCTGAATGAGTGCTCCATTTATCTTGTCTGACTAATGCACTCTGGTTAAGTCCTTTTTTTTCCCACCACCAGGTGCATGTTATTTTTTCTTGTCTACATATTATGCGGATAATGAAGATCATAGGGGGGGGGGGTCTCTCTCTCTCTCTGCTAGTCAGATTCATATTCCCTGGCGATATTTAGTTTCATATCATAATACAAGTATTATATTGATATATCACCAGCTCTTGGCAGAATTTATCCAGGATCTTAATGAATATAGTAGTCAAAAAGCTTTTAAGTCATGCTAGCAGTGTGGCTCTAGAAATGGCAAAATTGGGCAGTCCATCTGTTGCTCTGAAAGTCAAAAATTTTGGCCATGTTAACATGCTAACATTAATATAGCATGCTCTGCTGAATGTTAATAAAGTTAAATAAACATACAAGATGCACAAGGTATGGTGAACTCCTTTGATTTAGGCAACAACACAGACTTTCTTCTGGAGAACAGCAAAGTTGGCTCTCCACATTTCATTCTTCAAGATATTTTTATCGTGTTTGATGAGCATTAGAGCGAGTATGGCTATATAATTTATACCTTGTTCCTGAACTTAAAGTGGTACTGCACACCGAAACGTGGTTTTTGAGCATCTTTCACAAGAGTTTATTCACAAGAGTTTAAGAGTACTTTTGACGGCTGTAGAAGCACAACCGGACTGCATTCTTTCTTTTGATGATGATGATCCCATAATAAACAGCAGGGCTACGGCTACGTAGTGACACTCCCCCAAAGACACACACACTCACCGGAGAGCCTCTTAGCTCAGCTACAACACAAGTACCACAAAGAAACTTTTACAAAGCGCCATGAATGTGCTTCTGACCGTCAAAGCTCCAGTGTGTTTCCAGCGTGGACACGTAGACTCTGACAGCAGCTGGCTGGTTAGCTGTCTGTCGCTCACTCTGGTCGGTGTCTCCTTACCTCCCACCACCCACACACCCACCCACCCACACACACACGCACACGCCTAAAGTGTTTGTCCTGTAGTCCTCTGCTGCATTTTATAAATATGCTGGGAGGTAGCTAGCAGAATTTGGGGGTGAAGTTACACTTTAATGGTCAAACCAGGGGGAATAAGATGAACCAGAAGTTTGTTTTGGAGGGGAGTAAAAGACAACAACTTTAAAAAGAACAGGTTAACAAACCTGCGAGGCCCAAATACATCAGCAGCAGGGCCTTGCAAACACACACACACACACACAATGACAGGCACAAGCAGTCACACAGAAATGCACGCGGGGAAATACACAAACACTAATTCACTCTCACACAGACACACATCAGATTAGTGGAGCCACAGGCTCTAAAGCCACAAACAGCAGGAACTTAATTGAAGCAGGCAGGAACCAAAGAATGTCCTGAGCGTGTCAAATGCTTTCCCTTGCCACTGAGATTGTGACACACACTTCTGAACCAATGGGTCATCATTATCAAATAGATGCATGACTCACTCGCTCACACTCTCTCTCTCCATCCCTCTCTCCCTTTGTTTCCCCTTTTCTTTCATTATCAATGAAACACATGACTGCTCACAGCTGCAATGCATCGGGGGAGCCATAAAACAGGTCAAACTAAATATTCTCCAGACACACGCTTTAGATTCAGAATAGGATAGGCTCTGATGGACTAAGGAGAGAAAAAGGTGAGACAGGAGGGGGAGTGTGTGTGTGTGTGCGTGTGTTATAATGAAGGAAGGTGGTACTCCAATTTGTACCCCAGACAGTTTCTCTAAATTTTCATCATCACTGTTTAAGTTGTGGTTTGGACACATAGACATGTGGACAAAGACGAATCATTCTAATCATGGGCAGCAGCAGAAAATTGGTCTGCGAGTATTTTGGCAGCTCACTCTACCAAGGTGCATACAAAGTACACATGCAGGGTGTTCAGGACTTCAGGACTCTCTGTCCTCACACTATGATGACTCTGTTATCAGAGATGCAGATTAATTTGGTTTAGTTATGGTAAGGGGTAGCAACAAAAGTTGCCTGAAAATATGGAGACCCTTCACGTTAAAATGTAACGTTTTGAAATGCATTTTGTGACTGTGTAACCAAATATGTAAATGTAAATATAATTAGTTACTGATTGCATATGATGTGAATTCTCAACTTACAGGGTCCTGCTACAGTATATGAGATAATGTTACTGCCTGGTTGTTGATACTGTACATGTATTGACAATCACAATATGATATTTTGTGGATGTTTTTGGTAGATGTATTGATAAAGCAAAGAGTGTTCTAAAACAATACTTGAACGTAAATAATTTACTGAGTTACCCGTTAAGGTAGGCTAACCCGTGCTTACAACAAACACTCACGGATACCGGCTACCTATTTATAAGCTGCTAACCTTCACAGGAAATATGTGCAACGTTATGGTTTGTTTTTAACTGCTGGATTGAAGAATTGGAGTTTTGAAAAGTAAAGTTGTATGTTACCCTGTGGTCTACAGCAACACAAACGATTTGTGAGAGTGGGGAAAATAAAGTAAGAAGCTGATTCACACAGTTATTTGCTATGTAAATAATGGCCAAGACTTTTTTTTTAAAATACATGACATTACTAGATAGATAGATAGATAGATATAGATAGATATAGATAGATATAGATAGAGATAGATAGAGATAGATAGATAGATATATGTGTGTATACATACATACATACATACATACATACATACACCTTTTTGTTGTTGTTTTTCATTTAGTTATGCTATTTGTGCTTACTGAAGATGGTGATCTACAGTATTTACTGCTTTAGGTTGGCTAGACAAGGTTCTTTCTTACATATATTGAAAATATGCACCAGCATAGTACTTGATTGGATACCAGTAGATGGGATCAACATAAGCAATACAAGCTCAATCTTTTACTTGTTTTGAGCTAATACATGACTGTATGTCTCTTTGATCAAGGCAAAAACAAGTCACTAAAGCCAGTCAGACTGATAAGAAGGTGGGAACAAAGCTGTTGAGCTGGTGAACCAGCTTCATTCAAACACACCAAATATCAAATAAATTGCAGGTTTTGAAGTGGAAACCACTGCTTTTAACTTACTTGAATCATTCAGACTGTCAGAAAGGGATGAATTAGATCTTTCAATGAATTAGATTATTTGATTAATCTCCTACTCAGATATGACGCACAAGGAACCACAGGCTTTAGTGCTTTATCATATGTGAATCAATCAAGACTTAAATTGAAACCACAAGCACCAGACAACAGTGCAAATATGCCTGCTCAAACTAACTGAACATAACGATTTAATATCTGTTCCCTCTTTAGTTAATAATGGTCTTCACAAGCTCATTGTTGCACAATTCATCAACAGAAATCTGTAGCTGCCCCTTAATTGCTGACAGTTTGTAGCCAACACAGCATAAACAAAGTCTGCACAACTGGGTGTCAAAAGTAAAATAAAATATGTTTTTCTGCGATTAGTATAAATTCCACACATGAAGTGATAGGGATACTATTACGCTGTTCTACACATTATTTTGGTTCTGAATGCTGCAGCAGCACAACTGTCACAGATCTACAGATCTTTTAAAGCAGATAATCAAAAAACATACCCATAAGCTGTCAGACGAACATTTTATTGTGGACGTTAATAATATGGTGCCCACTTTCTAAGTTCCCATCGGGGGGGAAAACAAACGCATCACAATCACAGAAAAGTACTAGAAGTGCAATTTTTAATCAAGTATCCAAAAATGACACTGCTGTTAACCATTATATTGTAAGTAATATCACTGGAAAGCCATGGAAAAGCCCTGCAGTACACTTTTCTTTTTCTTTTTTTTTTTTTTTTTTTTTTTTTTAATAAGTCATGGCTACATCAAGCTGAAAATATTGAAATAGATTGAAATAGATTGTGGTTTGGTCATTACCTAACAATCCTATTAAATGCATTCTGTAAAGTGATCAGCGAATAAGACAAGTATGACTGTCATTCATTAAATATACTTGCGTGAATAAGAACAATTACACTCACTAGTCAGGACAGAATGAGATCTAGTTTTGTTCACAAGTAAATCAGTACTTAAAATATGTTGTAATATGATTTTTTTCAAGCAATAGAACAAGATTTATTACTCATCAAAAAGTAATATACTATGGTTACTTTACATAGAAGTATAGGCACTGAGGTGATTGCAACAGAGGCACAGAGACATTCACTCGAAGCCTTCACTAGAAGTAGGGACAATTTTAGGTTGTTAGAAAAGCGGCAGGTACATGTCCATACCAGAGCTAACTAAAATTACACCGCTGATTGCAGCCAGTGCCAGTGGAGTAGATGAAGCAAATGGAGGGTGGTGGGGAGTAGTAAAATACATGTGGCACAGGTCACCTTTTTTCAGACTGCTCAGCGGGGCTTTACATGGTGGCATTTTTTAAACAAAATTTTAAATTCTACTAAATACACAAAAACAGAGTCAATGTTTCAGTTTCGCCTCTCTGAAGTTGAAACTCAAGAATAGCAGAAATTATTCACATGAAGTGGCTCTTTGGCATGCTCTAACTAAACAATACAAGTTTGTTCTGCTGCTGTTCTGTACCAGTAGCTGCTGATCTTCAGGTTCTGACCACAAAATATTCCAGAGGCTTGTAGAAGCAAATGAATGTCTACATTTCAACCACACAGGTTGTGTGGATTAAAGCGACAGTGATTGATTGATTTAGTCTGCTGTTCTGAGACTAGCGGCTAGCTCTAATTTTAAATGACATCTTAGATCACAAGAGGATGACAGCAACGCAGTGTTTCCCAAGGTTGACTGCTTTGGGGGGGCAGAAGGGCCGCTGAGGAGGCTCCATGTGTGTGTGTGGGCTTAGCACACACGGAGTGTAGGAGAGGAGAGACAGGTGAACTACATGAGTTGACAACAACTCATTACGTTACATAAAAGCGATATTCAACCGTGGTGTTCTGCCGGGAGATGCAGTGACTTAAACCAATAGTGAGTAAGAAAAGCATAAATATTATGTCAATTGTTAAGCTATGAGTGAAGGAAAAGTCCAGTAGCCGCTAGGCGAATTTATGCAGTGTAAAATGCTATAAGCTTAAGCTAATAATGGTGACTAACAAGTTATAGCAGTTATAACACCCGTCACCTTGGCTTGAGCTTAACTAAATATGCCACAGTCTGGCTGAGAGTGAGTTTGGGCTTTTAGGGAGGGGCGAGAGCAGTGGCATAAGGTAGTTACTAGTTATAAAGCACACACATCAACATACATCTTACCCAGCAATCATCATTGCATATCTGTATATGACAAAAATACCAAAGAAAATGTTCATGTAGAATAAGCATATAATTTTGTTATAGATTGCTACTGACTATTTTACCAAAAAAATAAATAAATAAATAAAACCATGATGGAGATGGGTTTGCCTTTGAGGGGATATATAGCAAATGTTTTTACATAAAAATAACATATTAACAGTATTTATGCAGATTGTGGTCATCACAGAAAATCCTATTACATTGTTACCAAAACCTCATACCATCATAAGGAGAACGAAGGCACGACTGTAGCTTCACAATTAAGAGAAAAGAATAAGGGGAGAAGTTGGATAAAGACATAAGTATGTGTCCTCCTGAATATTTTTTACTGTTATGTAACATTTTGGCTTCTAAAATCGCGATGAGTAGGAAGCCACACATGGGATTGTTGCACTGTATTCAGCCAGTCCATCCACAAGGCTGCGTATTACTCACCTTAAAATGTATCTTCAACAGCTTAGCCACGCATAGAATAAGCTGTAATTTTACTTTATTATCTTCACCTTGACTTGCATACTTTTCACTTCTCACATTCATAAATTATAACAGCTCACAGTGTGTGGTATGTGCCTGCATGATGTTTTGTGTTGTAGTGGAATAGCGTGTGTGTGTGTGCACTAGTGTGTAGGGGGGACTGACTGCATGATCTTGCCTAGAGCACCAACAGTGCTAGGACCACAACATGGGAGGTGGTACAGGTAGTGCTGTTTTTGTGGCTGTATCTGGTGTGGTTTTATCTTGCTCCAATTTTTAGCAGCTCATAATCTGACAGAAAACTGCAGGGTAGAACCAGACTCTTTCCCAAAAAATACACTGTATATTAGCTCTGTTAAGATCATATCATCTGTCATATCATTCTTTGTATTGTGGTATTACGTTGCTGTATTACTGCTGGTTTCAGAATTGGCTACATACGTATTAAATGCTACTGTCCATGTTTTATGATGTTTAACCATAATGAACTTAGACTGCTGGAGGTGTTAATTATAATGTGTTGAAAAATTTTTGCTGTCTCTGTAACAGTTCATGTCTATTCCACCCCTTGGCATCCCCTGCCTGTCTTAGTCTGCAGGGAGTGGAGGTGTGCAAGGCACATTAGCATTCCTCTTTGCAGCATACTGGAGATACGTTTTGGCTTATACTCTGATTCAGACCCATAATCATCATCATCCAAAATCACAGACCTCTGAACCCATGTCAGGCTTTGTTGAGTCACAATTTAGCAGCTGAGCAAATGCTTCATCTACAGCATTCACTTGCTTGATTTCCTTTGTTGTGCATTTGGGAGACTGAGGTTGGTTGCCAGATCTGTAGGTTGTCATAGTGGTTGTGTTTTCCAAACCAGGGTCACTGTATAATGGTGCAGAATCAACCATGATACAATTAGTTCCATTATAGTCTTGTTTAGGTGCACTGATATGTCTTGGACATATTGAGTACAATACTCTAATAAGCTATACACATAAAATTCAGCTCACATAATTTGTTTCACCTTTCTCTGAAGCGTACACCCCAATCACGCAAGACTACCGTTCTGCTGTGCTGTAGCATCTGAAATGTTAGTTTAGCTGCCTTAAAATGAAATTTGTATAAGTTTTCAACATGAGAGGATTCCTACTTGTATGTTTTCACACATAGTGAATTATTTGTGTTTCCGGTTTCTCCAACAATGCCGAAGGACAAGAAATGAGAACAAAAAACTTTCAATAATTTCCAAAGACATCAGGTAAAGTAAGGAAGTACTAAATATCACAACTCATGAACTCGTGGATTTCAAAACAGTGGGTTGTTTATATGGATTCTTCTTGCAAAATACAATTGAAAGCACAATATATCGAGCCAGATAAGACTGGACGAAAGACACACTGTTGTAGCAAAGAAGCTAGTAGACTCAGATAAGAGGTAGTATGTTACAGCACACAAAGGAGGAGACAGTGAGATCCAAAAAAAGCAATATTTCATTGAGAATGGCAACACGATAAGCAAAGATTTTAATATCCTTTAAAGCAGTTCAACCTTGTCATCTTTGCCTTAATAAACATAATACATTTATTTCAAGCATCTATCACTACTATCTGATGTATGCATCATACTGACAATATATCAATTAAAACTATAATATGAGTATGACCATACTAAATATTTGACACCCTTGCCTATAACGTGTGATGTGTGTCTTGCTGGTACAAAATATCTGATCTGATCATTATGTGTGAAAATAGTTAAGATTGAGTTTGACTTTGGAACAAATTGGGTAGGAGAGAGAAAGTAAGACAGGCAAACAGACAGGGAGAGCGAGACTGCTTCACACTTGAGTACCAAAGCCTTATGGCCCATTGTTCTCGTATCAGTGGGGAATTTTATGAGGAGAAAATTGCAATAAAAACTATCTGCATTAAAATTCTAAGTTTTTTTGAATTGTGAAAAGGTAAGCCTTTCAAATTCTAATATTTATGAAATAATGGAACAGAAAAATGGAAGGATGAATTCAGTCTACTTAAAGTGATGGAGAAATCTAAATTTAAAACACCCCGTGGCAACAGCTCATTGCCTACAAAGCATTAACCGTTTTCTGTGAGAAGTGTTGAGACATGATCAGTCTTCAGTCAGACACACACTTTTCAGTGGCTGCAACTGTAGCTGTCATAGAATCTAAAAAGTAAAGATTATCTTGGACTTGCACAGCCAACCTTAATACAACTATATCAAAGGACACAAGACTACCAGATACACACATGCATGCACACAAGCACCACTCTGTTTTACACACATCAAAGCAGAAGCACAAAAGCCTGCGGTCTCACTCTTCTTAAGTTTGTTGCATATCGATGTGCATGTGTATGTGATTGAGTGTCTGTATGCTTTTGGGTGTGCGCACGCGCAAAAAATAGGTTTGAGCAGGTGTGGGGGATTTTTCCATCTCTCAGTGGTCCTCTCAAGCCCGAGGCTCGTTCCTCCTTTCAAGACTTCCAAAGAAAAAAAAAAAAAAAAAAACAAGTAGGCAGTCCATCAACTGTAAGAATTTCATGGATTTTCCTCAGAGTTACCAGAGGATATGGTCGTATTTAATAGCCCAAAATAACAAATTATGCAATTTCATTTTATTAAAATAGGGATGGCTGTGTAATGCATTCGATATTCATATATTTGGATATATTCAGTCCAATGAAACAATGAGATAATCATCATATTTGAGAACAAAGGCACTGAATCCATGTTATTTCAAATTCATAAATTTTGAAAAATGCACTTTTAATTAAATCAGTAGTTCAAGTACTGATTAGGTAACATGTTTTTTATTTGAATCCTCATTTATTTTTTTTTTGCACAGATGAGAGATGCATCTACAATTCTCAAATCTGTCTGACAACATATCACCAAATTTGTCCAACTTCCGATTTATCCCTCAGCTCAACAGTGTAACAGTGTCCCCCTGTGACTTTGCAGCAACGTTATGTGAACTTTCCAATCCATTAATCCATAATGGATTACTGTGGTGGTAGCACTGATATCATTACCCTAGATTGAAAGCAGGCTATTCTACACAGGACGCTCTGCTGATCTGTGTGTCTAGCTGTCTGTCCCTGCTCCACGTCCATCCATAAGATAAATACCTCTCCACTGTTTGACCAAAATTAGGGATCATTAAATAGAAAATCATCAAACATAACCTCATGGACGGATGGATAGATAAATATTTATTTGATTCATCTTGAACACGTTGCCCAGACAGTGCTGGACTGTTCGTACTGGTTAAGATTTCTCTTTCTTTGACATCTGCTCTGTGGCCGCAGGCTCGATCTGACTTTGTGTTATAATGACACCACTCACTCACTCTCTCACACACACACACACACACACATACACAAATGCAGATTCTGAATTAGCAGAAGCCATATGGCAGGTTGCTGGCCTGCATAATTGGCTTAAACAAGAAGCAGTGTGTGTGTGTGTGTGTGTGTGTGTGTGTGCGCATAGGCAGCCTTTCCTCTTAGTTGCAACAACCCCGTCGATAATCATGCAGCAAATGAGCCTGCTGTCACTGCTGTGGTCCCCTGACGGAGCTACTGCAGCCGCAGAGCACCCCACACACATCGTACAAAGACTACATGCACCACACACACACACACACACACACACTCTGAAATGCAGTACATGCTCCTAAAAAGATGCAGTTCTGACAAATCTACCTAGCATTTCTATTAGTGGATTTGGTAGGAACCCGTTTTGAAATCCAAATACCTAAACCCATCTGTCCCTAATAAAGTCATTACGCATTACCATCATAATCTTAATGTAGGACATTTTCCCTTGTTATCGACAGGGTATGTAGTGTTTGTTTTCTTTTATGTTGTATTTCTTTCTGCTTTCTTTCTGCTTTCTTTCTTTCTCAAATGCCCATCCCATTATCTTGTAACTCTGTCTCTGTATGTGCCTGTCTGTCAGTTTCACCACCACCTTCTCTCAGTTCTGTCTCTCACTATCACACCTCCAGTTTTCAGTGGGAATTAACCCAAAAGTCACATTGGGAATGGATATTTACTATGCAGCGGTGGGTAATATGGAAACAATTCATCACATTACTTTCAGATACTTTACAATGAAGAGACGAAGTCCAACTTTAATACTACGCTCATTTTGTAGCCTCTATAGAACGTACTGCAATAAATGTTATAAACATTTGAATACACTTAATCTGCAATGACAAATGCTATTAAACTTACATTTTTAGCTGTTCTGGTGTGCTGACCTTAACTGTTCAAGGTGTCACAGCATCAACTACCTATGTTTTTGTTTTTAGATGATCGATTAACAGTATCATCTGGATGCTTCCTTCAAATTTCTACTCCAGATTTTGGAGAGAGATTAATTGAAGGTCCTGAATATTGGATTTAAAGATCAGAAGAACATTTGGTTAGAAATGCTTACCCAGTGCAGCAAAATTTCTGGTGGCTTTTGTTTTGTTTTACAAATCCAGACACACAGAAGTACTTTGACTGTAGCAAATGGAAATAATTTTGCTAATGTTAACAAATCTGCTAGATAAAGCCCATTTTCTCTAAAACACATTTTCAACTTTGTACAGCTGTAATATCTACAAAATGTATATCTTCTTTATGTCTTATTTTTACGATGTTAACCGACTTTCACACACTTGTTTAACAAATGCTTAAACCACAGGCACATATAATTAAAAAGGGGAAAAAAGGGACTGGAGCACACTGATCAATTTGCAGCCTATAACTGTGTCTACTGTGCCTTCATCAAGTCAAAAATCATTGTTGTTCTCGCGCTGAGAAGCACCTGATTCAGCTGCATACTGCTGGAAGATGTGCAGAGAGACATGTTTCCTTTTCACAAACACAAATTAAAAATAATACTTAAAAAGTAAAGACGCATGATGTTCTCAACTGCACAGTGCCTCAGCAGCAACTCTCAACTCAATTATCTGATAAACCTTGGGGAAAAAAACATGGAGAGACATTAATTCCAGTAATTATATAATAATGGTACTATACTGTATATCGCAAGCATCTACAGAGCCTCAAAAGACATTTTATGATGTGAAGGTTTTTGATGCATCCAAGGAACTCACTTTCTTGATTCAACTGAGCAAGAGCCTGTTAATTTAGTTCATTTCAAAGGTTAAATGGACCAAATGGCAGGAGTGGTGAGTAAGTGTGTTGAACGATTATGTCTGTTCTGAAAATGTACTGAAAGGTGGACATTTACACTTAAGTCTTCAAACCTTTCTCCCGGGAAAAGGGGGCATAGGACTTTAGTATTTCTAAAATGGAGGAGGAGGAGGAGAAGGAGAACAAGAAGAAGAACAAACAGGGCTGTTCTCTGAAATTCTCCCCTTCAACCTAAAATGTTGTTTACAGAAAATTCCTGCAGATGGAAATTGCACAATAATGGCAGCAAATGCAAGGTCTGTTTGACTGTACATTGATGGGTTCACATTATGCCAACTGGAGGAGCAAGAGTGCTAGGGGGCTGAAGGAGGAGAGGAAGAAATAAAAAGAGAATGGTATCGAAATTAAGCTCTTCAATGTGCCAGCTTCCTCTTACAAGCCAAAAATGGCCCATTATGTTTAATATTTTGAGTCTCAGTGGAGGAGGAAAAGAGCAAAGATGTCGAGTGGGCTGCCTGGAAGAGTCATCAGTGGCTAACAGTATCGTCAACATAATACCCTACCATCTGTTTCCTGTAAAAGCCCAGTCTAAATTTGTCTTGTGTTGCACACATGGTAGTCCGATAGCAAAGAGCAGAGAGACACTGAGTGGGCAACATGAGCACCATAGAGTACGTTCACATAAAACTATGCCAACTGTTACGCTAACTGCCTAGTTCAAACACAAAAAAGCCATTCTTAAAATGTCAGCCAAAATCTGCTATGTGTTCCTCTGTATTTGGGAAGACAGCAGAGCAGTGGCGAGTTAAACGACGCCTCTGTGTAAAGAAGTCGACCCATATCAGGAAAATCTCTGGTTTCTCACGCAGGGCCAGAGAGGGAGAGTGGAAGAATACACTGTGGGCTGACAGAGCCAACAAATGTGAATCACTATCAAGAGGATGATACAAACCAGCACATATCCTGAAGTGAGTGCTGAGGGTGGTAGAGGATTGGTGAGGACGCTACACTGCTGGTGAGTGCGCTTGAGTAAGGCATAAATCCTCCAGCAGTATCATTTTGTGGATGCCAATGTGCCTACAAACCTGTTATAAGTATTATTTGTGTAGTTGACAAGCTAAAAGTGTGTATATGGTCATTAATATCCTGCCAATATCTATAAAATCTCTCTGTGGAGAAGCTCTGGTGGCCCAGGAGCAAAACACAGACCTGGGTTCAGTTTCCAGCCACTGTACCTCCATCTTGGTTGCGAGTTCCAACAAACAAAAGCTGGCAGTGCTCAAGGGTGGAAAAAACCAATAAGTCACTGAACTACTGACTCCTCATAGGTGGTTGGGGCTCCTGTGCGAATGTGAGGAGGATAGCATGAACCTCAGCATGCATCGGTCTCGGTGAAGCTCCCCACTGGCAGGTGAAAAGAAGCGGCTGGTGCACCATGTGCATCCATCCCCAGGCCAACATGGGAGTTGGAGATTATGTGACGACGACCAAAGGAATTGGCTGAGTTAATTTGGAGAAACATACTGAAAAAAAGTTCTTATGGTTTGAGCAAGTGGATAATATTCAGCACACCTATATTTGCAATTTATTAGATTAATATTTTATGGATTGAGTGGGCCCAATATTTTGCCTAATTTCAACACTTGGGAAGTAACTAAAAGCAGAGACTAGAATTTTTAGATTAATCTTCCCCACCATCAAATATAAAATTTAAATCTTTTTGAGCAGCCTGTCATCAGATTTAGGTTGATTCGAGTTCATTTGAACTCATTTGAACATATAGTGGAGCTGGAAAGTGTTCTGCTGGAAACAAAAAGAATCAAAACATGTTGTGAGGAAGGAAAGTCAGTGATGATATGAAAGCCCCACATTATGCTGTGGTGGAAATCTGCTACATAAATAAGACCTGATAAACCCTGACCGGCAATGACATGGAAACCAAGAAACTGCAAAAGGCTTCACATGTCCCAGCCATGACCATATTATTATTCTGAAACACCTGTTTGCCAGAAATAAATGATGGGTGGGATGTGCTCAATTTAAAACAATTATCATTTGGATAAACCCAACTAGATTGCTCAATAGTAACGGAGCAAAGAGGACATGAGATAGAAGCTATTCCCATGGAACAGAAAATGTGTTCATATTGACTGAAAAACTATCTAGCTCACTGAAGGAAAGCAAACTAGTTTTACTGGGCCTACTTCTTACATCATCTAGCCAGCAGTGATGTGTCAGTGTTGTTTGGCAATGTGTTGATTGATACTCTGTTTGAGGCCTGTTGATAGTTGTGAAATAGTACGAGTGCCAAATGCAGGACTACAGAGAGGCCAGTGACTGATCTAGTCACTGATAAGATGCAGGTGGTTAATGAGAGGCTTGTCACAAGCATTCTTCAGATGGTAACTCAAATGCCTAGTTTAGCAACCCACTGGAGCTCTAACTTAGCTTGTCACTAGTTTGGTGCCTCCTCCAGGAGATAATAATGGTTGATGCTGGCAGAGGTGGGACAGAATTGCTGTTTCCTGCAGGGGGTGAAATTTTATTTTTTTTTCATTTTTCTCTTTTTGAAAGACTTTGATTTTATTGTGTCTCTTCAGTTTAGCCAAGTTATCCAGCAAATGTAAATATGCTGCACCAATTCAACTGCTGGAAAAGAAAATAGTAATAATAATAATAATAATAATAATTCACTTGCACTACTGAACAGCTTTACACCATCTTCTAAGTGCTACATATCTATTCAGAAGAAAAAAAACACAGTAGGTAATAATTTTAAATTGCAAATACTTTTAATGCAGATAATTTATATAACTAAGTTAAATTAATAAATAAATACTATTTCCAGCAGTTTGTTAAAAAAAAAAAAAAATCATCTGCTTGTGCTTTAGCTTGTGTAGCATGTCCTGTTTATGTTCTGTCTATTTTATTGTAAAGCAGTGACTACCAATGTCTCAACATCCCTAGATCTCAGCAATATAATTGCTGAGGAAAATGTCGACAGGAATTCTGGCCAAAACTACAAAACCAAAGACCCATTTTATAATAAAACCAATTTTCCTTCAAGTACTGCCTTATCATTTTCTTGGACACCATATTACGACTCAAATAAAATTAAAAAAAAGGAAACAGTTCCAATAATCGCCTTTATATATAGATAGCTGTCTTCTATGAATCCCACTTTATCTGTCTTGCAAGATTGATGATATGCTATGACTGCAATCATCTCAAAGTTTACAATAGGCAAAATTATTATTCTCGCTTCTTATTCACATCTCCCTTAAAGATGGGCATCCATTCCTGTCAGTGACTGACAGCTTTCTAAAACCAAATGCCTAATGAACAAAGATTGAGGCAGGGTTGAAATGTCCACAGAAATCAAAAAATATCAACTGAAAACTACATTTCTATTGCTATCATACTTTACTTAAAAACATTATAAGAAATAAAAATTAAAGAAATATAGTAAACTCAGTGTTTCAGGGATTTTTATTATTATATAAATTGTATGTGCAGGTAGGCAGGTTGGATACAGCATGCTAAGCTATTCACACTGAGGGGAAACACTGATTTTTCAGAGGTCCTTGCTTTGATCTAAAAGAGGTATCAGTAATCTACATCCTCAGCAGTTTGCCATCACCTACATTCTTAACTACCACAACAAATTCGCCGCTTATCAGTATCACCACATGCCAATAAGTCTGCTCCATATTCTCTCACTGACTGGCATGTTACAGATTCAACCACAGTCAAATGCTTTAGGCTCTAAGTTCTTATTAAGGGAAGGAAAAATACTTGCACATGTTGTGTATATGTTTTCCAGTTGGTTCTTTTAATAGTCTAAGTGGCTGTTCAGCACCTGCATTAGCTTGACTTGTGTTTGATTTTAGCTCTCTTATTTTAGAGCAGCAAACTAGACATACAAGAAATAAGCCTGATTTAACGTGGGCTGGCATGGATGTGTGTGTGTAATCTCAGGCAAGAGAGATGGTTGCGACTGTGTAAAAGTGACTGGCAGCATGCTGCGTGGAGTGCATGTGTGTGTGCCTTTGCCACAAAGTGAGCAATGTAATAGCCTTTTGGCCAATGCAATACAATAAGGTTTGCTTTGGACAGTTAGGGGGGGACAACAAGAGTGATTTGCTCAGGGAGACAAAGAGAGCAAGAGAGAGGAGGAGAGAGGGACAATGATAGAGACAGTTGTGGAGGGAGGAAGAGCAGAAAAGCGAGCGAGAGACAGATGGGGGACAAAGCTAATGGATCTAACACATCCGTGCTGATTTTGACAAATGGCACAGTGACAGAGAGAGATGACTGTGATACACACACACAGACTATGAAACTATAGGCATCAATGATCAGGTGTCACAATGACAAAAATGGTTTAAATCCAAACTTAAGTTCAGCCAAAATAATAAAGCAGATTCAAGTGGCAACTAATTGAGAGCAGCATGACACACACACACACACACCACCCACCTCCTTCATTCCAGGCTTGCAGACATAAGGGACGCGTTCCTGTCACAGCACACTAAACCAACAGCTAGAAGCAACAGTCTGAGAGGTCTGGCAGCGCATCAAAAACTGTTATTGATCTGTCTAGAAGTCAAGTTGTAACGAGAAAAGTACAAGACTTGACTTGTCGCATGCTACCGCTAAGTCTGTGCTACTACTGTCCTCTTTTAACACTTGAGACACACTTTGACATGGAGCCAAAATGAACAAAACAGTAAAGTTCTTCAGACATTTTTGCTTCGTGGACACCAGCGATCATACTTCAGTCCCCAGCAGGACTGTCCTAATTTTTTACCTCACAATAAAATATGCATTGAAATGTTAACTTAGCACAGGCAGTAGTGCAAATCAGGTTAAATGACATGGAATCCTAACACAAAATGTGCAATAATGGTACGAGTATGTGCAAAATAAAGCAGGTCTTCAGACCACAGATTAGCAGTGGTGTGGCGTGGGAAAAACAGACAGGTCTTTTCAAAAAAAGGCATCTACATTTTTTAATTTGAAGTTCTGTCACACACACAAAAAAAACATTTGTTTTGTTAATCACAGGACAATGTTTAGATAACAAATTTATGTTGATATCACAATGAAACAATGTACATATGATACAGATACACACATCTCTTAACACATTACATTTAGAAGTTTACATCAAAACCACAGCCTGTTAATGCATGTATCAAGAACATGACTTACTCCTACATACAGAGTTCCTTACTTATAAATCAATTAATTAAAAGGACCTATTAAAGCTAATCATTCACATTACAGCACAACTTAAAAGCAAAGCAAGGAAAAAAACATTCCAACAAGTAACCACCACATAGCTGCACAAACAATCACACATCACAGACATTTTAATTTATCATAGGATAAAAGCCACAGGTGTAATAATAACATAAATGATAGCTCTGTTTAAGCAGTGGTGGGTGTTTGAAGTTCTCATCTTGTGCATGCTGCGTCACTGTCGTCACTAATTAACACCTGTGCTCTTCCTGTACTGACAAGGCAAAGAATCTGCCGTGGAAACGGACTATAGGTGACTTGACAGCAAATATATATCAGGCCCTGTCCATGGCACCGAGGGTCTGTTTGGGCACAGCTACTGACAAACTTCAGTAGCCCTGACTATAATGCAGCTGTCAGCTACATTCAGGCAAACACGGTACACTTCATCCATTTTAAGCAACTACATAAACAGTTGCAAAGTAACGTTATATTCTTATACAGCCATGGTTAGCCATTTGGCCTTCAGCAAAGCCACAGATAAAGTTAAATTAAAAAAGCCTCACCAACCGGTATGTGAAGACCACCGTCCTTCATGGAGGCAACGTGTCTGGTTTCCCCGGCGGACTTGAGGTCAGCACAGAAGACTCCACTGATATGTTGGCCAAGTGTCCAGCTCTCTCCTCTCCATATGTATTCCACCTCAGTCCTCTTTTTCTACCCGTGCTCAGGTCCAGTTTCGAAGTAATGGTGGCTTATGTTAGGCCTCCCAACAGATTGTATTGTCAGTTACAGCAGTTGGTTTATCAGGTAACGTTAACTAACGTACATTCCATAAATGTTACTGTTAGCCTCCGTTGCTGCTTGCTAGGTAGTTAGCTAGCTACCCTTCACAAAAAAACCATGGTAGCTCAGCTGTCATCATTACCAACAGTAGAAAACTCACTCACTCTGCCTGTTGTTTCATTTGGATGAGGTTTCTAAATGTTTAGGGTTTAATTGGTGTAAAGCCAAAAAGTGCGGTAGCTTCCCTTCAAAGTTGTTCCCAAAACTGACCACTCACAGTTTCATGAAGTTGGTAATCAAGGGAAGCCAAAGCACCAGAGCCGAGAGGCCACGTGCATACAACTCTGTGTAGATTTATGACTAAAACTGTGTGTACACACAAAACGCACTATCTCCGTCAGATTTATAAATCCGTGAGTGGACATTGGTTCTGTTTAATAAATGTCAATCACTGCGGAACTGGACGCACGTGCACGAGTCTCGACCATAAATAGATGCAGTGACGCTCCTAATCACCCGTCTGCACGTCGATACTTCCGCCTGCTCCACCACTGGAAGACGAAGCGCAGGTTCACCGGTTGTTTCGGCTCCAACAGCGGCAACAGATCAGCCGCCGTTACGCGCGACCATTACGCACAGCTGTGGCTCTGTATAGCGCCCGTATCATTAATTCATCACATGTATCTGTAAACCATCGTCGGCGGTGATATGTCAGTCATCATTATTAAACATCAGAACGAACATTTAGCACACATTACACCACATCACCTCATTTGAAGAACCAATCGAAACTGGGAGAGAGAAAGACGACAACGCGTTACAGACAATACATGTTTTATGATAAAGGAAATGGTTGAAATGCCAGAAGTACCCTGAACAACATGATACTCTTGGCTTCCCCTGGCTGTTGGGGGAAATAATGCCACTGTTGATTCACCAAGCACCCGCCGCGCTGCAACTTTTGCCAACAGGATTAAATGCGGGCCGACTTTCTGTCTCCAGTTCGGAGTTGGCAGTACAGGGCACATCGTTGCCGGTTAATGGTCGGCTCTGTGTTGGCATGCCATTATGAATGCAATAAATACTCCACCCACCTAGCTCTTAGCCTAATATGTAATACAGAAATAATTAGGCTACTCATTTTATTCAGTATTAGGCTACTGTTAATAGTCTGATCATAAAACGTTAGAATTTAACACACACTTGATACATGCCGTAATAAAAAATGGGAACAGGCACCCAAATAACATTTTTTTTTAAATTGAATTCAAATTTAATTTTTCCGCATACAAATCTGCATAACACATGCTGTATGTGCATCAAACAATTCAGTGCAAATACTGCAAATCAACGTGGCTTCCAGGTAAGTAAGTCAGTACAATAATAGTCCATACAGAGGCTCTGTATACACTTGGCAAGAAAATGCATAATTATGGGACACCACATATATGTGGTCTTACATTTAACACACACTGTACCTCATTTGTAGCAAGGTCATATCTAATTAACGCAATGTTTCTCTCATTCTGTCATGACTGGCAGTTTCCAGCAGCACACAATGTCATATCTGGCAGAACTAGAGGGGAGGTGGAAGCCAGCAAAGATGAAGGAGTTCAGTGGTGTAGTAATGAGGTGGTGGACTTATTTGTATTTATACGTTGATACAAGCAGAACTCCAAAGGACGAGTCACAACCAGGTGTAGGGACAATTCAGGTTCAGATGTTCATGTAGATCCTCTTGAGCCATCGCCTTCAGTCGGAAGTTTTCCTCTTCTTGGCTCTGTCAAAGACAATTAAGCAACAATTTTAGTAATATCCAGCTATTCAACACTGAAAGATGCTGTGTACTCTTACTCTACATCCTATGAGTACTTACTGTGTACTTCAGCTTCAGCCACTTCAGGCCACTTCCCTCCCAGTCCAGTTCAGTTTATCTTTTCATTTAACTTCACACCATCCATCTAACAGCATCACAAACATCCAAAGTCCATCCGAAATGCTTCGCCTATAAGCATCAGATAAAATGTTACAATCATACAAATACGAAAGTTAAGTTTTGAGAAAAAAGTTTATCTTTAAAAAGTAAAAATAAACCTGCCCATTTCAACTGCCTTGCTTCCATCAGACCAGCTGTCCAGTCAGGTAAAATCATTCCTTCCGTGTGCTCAGGAGGGATCAACTGCACTAAGGTTAGACTCTGAAGTGTTGCCAGCTTTGAGTCGGGGTCCTCCTCCTTCAGATCTGAGTTGCTGACAAGAAAACAGTGATTAAAAAACTTACAAAAATGGTAGGCTCACTTTAAGACAAGATTTGTGTGATCTTAACAAATTAGTCACTTTTGTGAAAAAGTCACACTTGTGCACTCTAACCCAAAAAGCCACCACTTTCTTTACACCCAGGTAGAAAGGAATAGAAGTTTCCCCTCCTCTCTGTGTTTCCACGTATAGGAGGTTAACTTGTAACTTTTTATATTCAATCTTGGCAACAGGACGGGATGAAGGAGCACTGTCATTTTAATTTCTAAATTTCTCCATCACCAAAAATAGATTTCTCCTCTTCTATGGCTTGTATGAGGAAATATATGCAGGCAGTATATGGGTGTCTATGTTGCTCCCAGCCTTGCTATTCGGGCATGTCAATGCTGACCCATTGAACCACTGAGACAAATCCTTTTAAAACAAACAGACAGCCCTGTGCATCCTGCAAAGCTGAGAGTCAGGACTGCAAAGTTAG
This sequence comes from Siniperca chuatsi, assembly GCF_020085105.1. Lineage (NCBI taxonomy): Eukaryota > Metazoa > Chordata > Actinopteri > Centrarchiformes > Sinipercidae > Siniperca > Siniperca chuatsi. The sequence continues at coordinate 21,274,093 of NC_058046.1, read as the reverse complement.
AAGATGTTCTAATACAGCCCACGATTTACAGGGTAATTTCGTTGAATGAATAAGGTACTAATAAAATCCTGTAATATAATGTGTGGCTGTTCGCCCCTTTGTCCTCTTTAATTACACAATATGAACAAGGTTGTTGACACCATTTTTCCCAAAACTTTAACAGTTCTGTTACCCAGTATCTTTCCCTGTAGGTATCCATAATTTACAAAAAACACTTAGGTATAATTTATTTCTTCTTTCCTCTAAAATGCCCAATTGTTACTCCTTTGTTCCCACATACTCTTGTTTTTTTCCACTGTACCTAGGCATTGCTCTCTAAAATGCTTTAAAGAGCATTGCCTGCACTAAACACCAACACAGGTCAGTCGCACACCTTTTTTAGAGACAATATTTAAGCCTGATAGAGGACCACTAAAAAGACATTTGTGTTTCAGTTTTGATTATTTTATTTTTTATTCTGTCATCATTATATTCTAATCTAATGTGTTTCATTTTATTTAGAACTTTTTCAGTGTAGTCAATAAGCGCAATACCGGCATCCTGCAGCCAACTCAGGTTCTCCTGCAGCATTCCATCTAAAAAAAAAGGGAGAGTTTTGTGGCTCTTGTGCGACGAGCCATAATATAGCACTGTTCACCAGAATGCAACACCCTAAACAAAATCAGCAACTGGCTGGATATTGCTTGCTACAGGCTAGGCTACAGGTCAGTCTGGGTCGCTTGAGTTCAGTTGGCAGCCATTGACTGTGGGTTTCACCAGCCATCAAAATCCTTCTGCCTTTTATTCCATTTGTACTTTCTATTGGATTTTCATAAGGCTGCAACTAACTATTATTGATTCATACTGAATCCACAGATTTGTGCAAAAAATATCTTAACTCAAGGTCCTCTTACTGTACTAGCATTTTCTGAAGCTCTTAGGATAGAGTTGACTCAGTTGCCACAGAGATTCTCCAGAGAAAGCTAGTACTGCAAGTGAACCTTCAGTTTTTCTTTCTTTCTTTCTGATTTTTTTTGTCAAACCAAGTTTTTGTATGAATTTCATGGGGTGTCTACAAAATGTCAGAAAATACTGAAAAATACATCATAATTTACCAGATGACAGGTGATGTTTTTTTCTGACCATCAATCCAAAACCCAAAGATATTGAATCTACAATGACATAAAATAGCAAAAAACAGAAAATCCAAAGATTTGACAGGCTGGAACTGGCATATATGTGTCATTTTTGCTTGATAAATGACTTTAATTGTTATCAATTATCACTAATACTTGACAATTAATTTTCTGTTAATTAATCGTTTTAGGACTAGACTTTTTGGACTACATACCAAACACCAGAAATGCTAATTTTACAGCCTACTGAGGATCCATCATCAACACCAAAGATACACGTCCTGTCTTTAACTTGATCTCTTTGGACTTCAAAGCTCTGTTAATCAGTGCTGTGTTTACTGATGTGATGACCTTCTGTCACATCAATTACGGCAAGTTAGTATCAAAACTGCTGTCTTCTAATCCAGTGTTTGTGTGTGTGTGTGTGTGTGTGTGTGTGCTAGTCAGCCAGTCATAACATCACAAACACTATCTGAGTGAGTCCAGAAATGAGAAGCGTGCACAGGTCCTCCCTAAGGGGTAAACAGTCAAAGTCTACATCCCACACACACATGCATGCAAACAAACTCATTCTAACATAATTGATTTTCTAAACACTCCCATACTTTATGGTCACTGCCAAATGAAAACTCACTCAAATAGGTTGGAGGCTAATGTCAAATGAGGTAAAATTACTTCTGTCTGCACACGGCAGCGTGTACAAGCTTTTAAAGTCCACTTGAATATTACAGCTGGAAAAAGTTTTTTCTTAGTGAATCTTTTAAAATGATGGCCCCTAAGATTCTTTATTCATTGCTTTGTTGTACGTTCTACTTTCAGTCTTTGATTTTATTCATTCTTTTCTTTAGAGATTTGCACAGTGAAATCTACCCAGCCTGAGAGATGGAGTCCCGTAGATTCACTGCTTTATTGCACTGCTCTTTTTTTTTTTTTTGGTGGTGGCAGAATCCATCATTTATTCTCATTGCTTCATTATGTAATTTTACAGAAAGACCTTATTTTTTTATTAAAAGCCTTTAGTTAACATTAGTGCTGGAAAATCAAAAATCAAATGTTAATGTAAATGTTTTCATCAATTTTATTTGTATTAAATATTAACAATAAGGAGACTGTGGACAAAAATCTTTTGATAAAACATTTCTCATGTGAACAAACAACTGAGTGACAAAAACATGGACAGAAACATACTGCAAGGTTTTTTTTACCATAGATAAGTCCATCAAACAGTTCAAACTGTTTAAAAGGACCATGTTAACTGAAAAATGACTCTATGAAGAAAGATTTTTTATTTTCCTCCACGTTATCTCTAATGAATCTATGGGCTAATAGGTCAGAGACTCACAGTATGAGTCTACCCATTAGTTTTATATACTTAGACACAGACTTCATCCTGAACTGAAAAAAAGCAGCTTTAATCATCCATCAGTCATGTCTTTCAAAGTCATCTCAAGCAGAAATAGTCATAGTGCAAAGGCTGGATTTTAAAGGGGGGAAAAGTTGAATCAGCGAGCCTACACCTATGAGCGAGTCAACTGGCCTTTACATGTAAAATTTAGCAAGTTTGTCAGATTTTTTTTCTAAGTATAGCCTGAAACGCTTTGGTAATAGTCCAGACCTCTGACTGCATTTGTCAATAGTCAATCAAACAAAATCTTCCCTTTTTTGTTGTGTTTTAATCTGTTGTGTGCTGACAAACAATGTATGTGAACCCTATTCTTAAGTGTCCTTTACATGAGCACGAAACGTTCACGTTCGTGAACGGTGAACAATTTATGTACAATTATACAGTTCAATTTCATTATTACAGCAATTCAAAGAGAAAAAACATAATTACAATAAGCACATTAAATAGCTAGGACAGTATAATATCGGATTCATTAAAATTATGACAATAACATCATGATCATTATTATTGTCTTTCCATCATGTTTATTATCATGACTACTATCTTTATTTGCTAGTGCCAAAATGCTTTTAGGAAACTGGTTCTATGGCAATAAATATAAATAAGGCAGAAAAGAATAAATAACATACCAACAAATGAAAAGTAAAGTGAATAATTGAGGTTTGTGAGGTGTGCCCATTTCATGATTGCAGACCCTTGTTTCCCAGGAGTGAAATTCAATATCAGTTCATGGGAAAATGTCTTTAAAAAAACCTCAGTGCCACATTTAAACTGCCATCTCAGATGGGCCTTTTTCCTTTCATGATATGTGACATAACCAGCAACCCACCTTTGTGGTTTTCCAATTTGAACACAGCTGAAATGAGCGCAGCTGAAACACGGTGAAAAAATAACATCTGAGAGTGGGCAGCGCAACCAGGGCCAAATATTCCCTTGTGACATTTCACATGGTGTCAACTACATTTTGATGCATGCATTGACGAGGAATGTAAATAGCAGTTCTTAAGAGGTCAGCCAGCGACAACGTATTGTTACCCTCCACCTGTAAACAAACCAAGCAGGGAATGTTTAATTCACATTACAGCTGCGGTTCTCAGTCCAGGTCCTCGGGAGCCACATTACTGCTGGCCGTCTGCCCTACCAGGTAGGTAACTGCATTCACCAGATGTAAAATTATTCCCTGATTAGACAGCTGCAGGTCCCAATGCCCAGGACTGAAAGCCACTGCAACAGAGTCTGTGATAGGTACACCGTGTGACAATATAAGCTGTGGGAAAGTAAGCTAAGCAGGAGAAAGAGATGGAGGGAAGGAGAGACCTGGGGTAGCAGGGGAAGGAAGATAACAGATTGCTGGGGGACAGAGAAAGGGAAATGCATGAGGAGAGATTGAAGGGGAATAAGGAGAGGATAGATTGAAAAAGGAGAAAGAAATAAGGACAGAAAGAGAAGGGATTGAGGAAAAAAGGGGGATAAAACGAGAGGAAATAGTGTGCAAGTGAAACAGACCAGAGGGAGAGTGGTAGCTTCCACCAATGGGAGCAGAGCTGTCTTCCTTCAGGCTTTTCTTCACCTCTACCAGGTCCTTGCCTCATGAGGTGCATTACAACACACACACACACAATTTATACAACTTCCCTACAGCCAGGTGCCGTTTAGAGACAGACAAGGTCAACAACTTCTTCAAAATCTAACATTTTCTGTAGATGCCGGGAGCTGAGAACTTCTGGCCTGTACTCAGCAGCAGGGCAGGCTGCCACCTCCCAGCTGACGTTTTAAGATTTGTTTACCCCAAAGCCTATGGGGGGGAAGGGCTGTTCGACAGTCTGGTCAGGTTAACAGAGCAAATATATTCAACAGTGGCAGACTGAACAGGTTGTTATGCAGTTCAGTTGTTCACAGATGTAAAAAAAAAAAAAAAAGAAAAAGAAAAAGAAAGAAAAAAAGGTGGGTTTTCTCACTTTTTGACACGCTTTGTCCCCAAAGTGTGAATAATGTTGTACAACTCAGCAGGTCATGGCAGTTACAGTGAATCTCACTCAAAAGGTATGTGTCCTACTGTCCAAAACAACAAAATTGCTAGCCTTATTATACCACATGCCATCTCGTTAGGTGACCAACACGTGAGATCAGGAAGAAAAGAAGGCTAACATATAAGGACTGGGTATCAGTAAAAAACTGATGCTTTTACAAATGGTATCATTTGTAAAATCATGTTTTCTGTTTCTCTTTCTTGTCAGTATTTGATCAAGTAAACAACTTTCTGTGCAATATTTGTTCTGTCATTTGCTCCCCTAAACAGAGTCAGACTCTTCTCAATTGATTGCCTCAGTAAAATTGTCATAGAAAACCTGTCAGCCAACTGTAGTGCCAGTATTTGAAAAATTTTTCCTTTTGAATCCTAAAAATGGATATTGACACTGTCATTTAGCAAAGCACCAGTAGGTATCCCTAATCAATACCCAGCCCTAAAGATTTGAAGGGCTTCATTCCAAAACCTGTTATTGTTTTCCCATTTTGGAAAAAATATGTAATGCTTGTTCTGGTCAATCTCATTGTCTGATATGTTTTGATTTTGTTAGTTATGGGTTCAGTAGTGCCAGTTACTTAAATGTCAGTTTGTCATTCTAAGTTTTAAATTATTCAAATGTCAGATATCTCATTTTAGAATGAAACTCTTCATTTCAACGTTTGTACTCTAGTAATCTAACATTGCAAATAAACATTGATTCTTGTATATAATGTGGGTAATATTGCAACATAGTATTTCTACAAAAACAGTGGTCCAGTATTAAGCCAAAAGTACATCTAATGCCTTATTCGTGTGAGCAGAAGGATAGACATTTAGAACTCTACAAACACGCTCACGTCTTTGAGGTTGTGGCATGTTTGATTCCCTTCTTGAAACACTGAGGTGAGAGTTGATACTGAAACGTTATTAAAAGACTTTAAAAGTCACCCAGATCCTGCTTTTGTTGCAGTACAAAATGCTCACCTGTATTTTCCTTAAAATTTAAAAAGCATGCAGTAAAAGGGTCATGGATGTGATCATCCAAACCTGTCTTTTCATCTGGACTTCTGTCAGTGGACATCAAGGAATGAGGAGTTGATCTGATGTAGGATTTGGCAATGTGAGCACTAATTATGGTCAGCCCCACAGTTCCTCAAGCAGCACATGGTTTTAACTGGTAAAAATGATCAAATAAATGGATAAAAAATAAATCTTTAACAATGCACACACAAATACATACCTCATCTCTACATTCAGTTTTAACGTCCGGTTAGATTGTGAGGCAGAGATATCACAGATGATGTCTCTAAGTGTATGTATTTAAGTGCATGTCACTAGATCAGTGAATGTGTGTATGGAGTCTGTGTGCACTTTGTGTGTCTGTGGGCGTAGCACGTCTAAACTGTCAGCATAACACAACATGGGAGTTCTGATAGACTGGTGAGGAGTGTGTGTATGTGTGTGTGTGTGTGTGTGTGTGTGTGTGTTGAAGATTGTAAGCGTGTGTGGTTGATGATTCTGGGGAAACTAAGACAGTGGAACACGAGCAACTTGCACCGAAGGAGCAGCAGTTTTTCTATAAAGTCACCCATCTTATGGTTGGGATGGTGTAAATGTTCGTGTGCCCTCAACTGTCTCTCTGAGTCAGAGCCTGTAGCTCGGAAGTATGTAGGGAATGTTGGAGGAAGACATTTTTACGACTATAGCTATGCAGAGACAGAGGGCCTCGAGGTGGTTGTCCTAAACGACCCGTAAACGTGGAGGATGAGGAGGAGGAAGAGGAGGCTGAGGGAGGAGTAGGAGGTGGAGGGGAGGCTGGGATGGATGATGAGATGCTTGGAGAGGGGCTCCCTCTGCTTGCAAGACTGTGGAGGCTTGATGAGGCGCTGGTCCCGACTGCACGAGGGATTTGGCTCAGGGGAAGGTGCTCTCCTCCTCCTCCTCCTCTCCTCACCCCACCTGACAGACTCACTCCACCTCCTCCTCCTGCAGTTAAGGACTCAGAAGAGGAGGACACCCCCTCTGGCTGCCTGGAGGACAGAGATGAAATTGCGGTGTGATTAGCAGCCGCTGAACCAGAGCCTGGGCATTGATTTGGACTAAGGCCCGGATGTGAAACTTGAAGCTGGGCCGGAGTAGTAGGTTTGGAGGTTTGGGCTGACACTGCAGAAGTGGCAGAGGACAGGTTGGAGGAGCCTGGAGCCAGATTTGGAGCAGGGTTATGGGCTGTGGACTGTGCCAAGACCCCCTGGCAGCGTCGCTCCTCCCTGGCAATGTGTCGTTCAGAAGCAGGAGTCCGGCCATGCAGAGGTGGATAGTGGTGGGGAAGGTGCTGGTTAGAGAGGTCCCCTCCGAGCGCTGCCCCCACAACCCGCACTACCCTTCGGTCCCTTGGAGCCAGGCTGCTGCTGCCTAGTCCTGACCACCGGCCTGGATGACTGGTCTGAGTGAGAGGAAGACAGGAGAAAACGAAAAGGACAGACGTTAAAGAGACTTTACCATTTACTCTGCTTTCTGTCTGTCAGTGAGTGTGTGATGTGAACCTGCTGTTTTTCAAGAATTATTCACTGAACATGTCTCAAGAGAAAAAATGCGAGAAGAAGACACAGACAGGCAGAGACAAATAGAGAGACAGGTGGCATGAGAGAGAGCACTGTTGTGTGTTCAGTATAGATTGTTAATTGGGTGACATTTGGAGAACGATCTCTCTGAGCTCCTGCAGCTTGTTCTAATTGTTTCTAAACCAACCGGAACCCTGCTCACTAAAGAACAGAGACACACATGCAGTGACACACACACGTTAAGAGAAACAGCACAAGGCAACATGTGCATGTATGGAGATATGTGCTCAAATCCCCACTAACAAAGCAATGGGATCTCACTCTCTCTCTATCACTCACACACAGACACACACACACACACACACACACACACACACACACACACACACACACACAGGGAAAGATGGCACATAAAGCTAGATGGCAGAAACAGGAGCCACCTGTTCTCTTTCATACTCCACTGCACCCCCTTATGCAACATATCACATCAGTGTCGCCCTTCTCTCTCTCCCGTCTCTCCCGCTAACTCTCTCTCTCTCTCTCTCTCTCTCTCTCTCACACACACACACACACACACACAAAAAACCAAAAGCACACCGGGACCAATGTTCACTAAAGTAACACAATCTTATCCAACACTGAACCTCATAGGAGAGTAAGTGTAGTTGACAGTTGCAGACACAAGGGCTGTGTGTGTGTGTGTGTGTCTGTGTGTGTGTGTGTGTGCTTATGAATGACCATATGTCTGGGTAATTGCATACGCACACATACTGTATGCGTGTGCTACATGTGTGTCAATATCAATGTTTGTGCATACATGCATGCATTTATTTAGACACCCATGTGCTTTCATGTGTATGAATGTGGATCATGTTTCCATGTGTTTGTGCGTGCAAATTAATATTGGAAGTAAAAAATGTAATTACAGTGTTGACGCTGTTGACAGAAATTTGATGTAAGAGGTAGAAATGTAATTAGCCAGAACACAGCTAAATGAATAAGTACAGTATAACAGTACCATTGCTAATTCAATGGGGAGATCACAAAGAAACAAGAATTACAAACAATGCTTATTGGACAGAGAAATGTTAGCTGTGATGTATAATTGGCCAAAGTGTCACAAGCACTTAAAGATCAAACAAAACACTGAAATGGGGAGTTAGTTTATTTGTACTACAGGCACCTAATTGCTGATCCTTCAATAGGACTCAATACAACCTAAATCTAGTCAGTTTTTTTTATCTAATCTTAATCTAATATTGTCCCACTTACACATGCGTTTGTGTGTACAGGGCAACACACATTGGCAGTGTATGACATGCCTATTTTTTCTACAGTCCACACACCAGCGAGTTGGCACATATCATTGCGAGTTGGCACTGGTATTTGTATCAACATATACCACCATCCTATTTCCCAACGCACATCAACTCTCCAGAAAAGCAGCAATTCGCTCCCTGAACCCGGTTTCTGTAATTTGACTACTACTTCTGTCTGTATGACACATCCAGTGTGTGCTACAGGCGTCAATTTACATGCATCAAATGATGCAACACGGCCAGTGTGTATTGCACTTTATAACACCAGGGCTCGACAGTAACAGTTGCCAGTTTGCCATTGACAACCATTTTGAGAAATTGGCCACCAATTCTTGGCCTTTGGCCATCAGTAGCAACTAGGGAAGGGAATCGAGAACCGGTTCCAGTTCAGAATCGGTTTCTAATTGTCCAATCCATCGGAATCGTATGAATAGGAGCTTATCAATTCCTTTTATCAATGCCTGCACGCCGGTGGCGCTAGTTTTTCTCCTGTTCTCTGTCTGCTCCTTGTATTTCACCAAGGGCGGGGCTGAGCAGACAGACGGAGCGGAGGGGAGACAGGTGAAGTAAACATTACTCGAGTTGACGACAACTCGTTACGTTACTTAAATTACGCTGAAATCCAACCGTGGTGTTCTGTCAGGAGATGCAGTGACTTTAACTTCTATACTATTGTACAGAAACAGCTACTTTTCCAATGTTCAGTAGGAAGCGGATAATTGAGGCCGCCTTCTTGTCTGTCTTGGTCTATGGTGATGTTATCTACAGACACGCCTCTGCCTCCACTCTTAAACCTCTGGATTCAGTTTATCACTGCGCCCTAAGATTTATTACCGGTGACAGTTATTCTACTCATCATTGCATCTTGGATGAAAAGGTCAGGTGGGCATCTCTAACAGTAAGACAGGCGCCTGTGACAGGCATTGGTTTTTATTTATTTATAAAGCCCTTAATGGCATCTTGCCACAATATATCACTTCCTTGTTAAACTGGTCCCATAGTCAGTATTTGACTTGATCTAGTGATGGGTTGATGCTTGATGTCCCGTGTGCAAACTAACTTTTGGTTTTTGTGCTGCACACACTTGGAACATTTTACAACACACACTAAAACTCAAAGTAAAATGCCATACGCTTAAGCTAATAATGATGACTAGCAAAAAACAATAGTTTTTGCTAGTCATCCCCCCGCAGCCAAAAGCTGATGCCAACCACTTTTAAAAAAGTTTGTGTTGAGCCCTGAACACCTTTTGTGTACACTGACCTTCATAAATATGTAGCCAGTGTCATACTGGTGATTTGGCTCAGAAGTTTCCACACTGCTGGATTTTAAAGAACAAATGAACGTATCAGCTTTAATTAAAGTACTCGTTGGATCAACTGATAAAAAATTCAAACCCTTTTTGTACATGGTACACAGCTTTAATGAGCACTTGGACAGGTAGATCATATTTAACAAAGTAGTCCTTCTCATAAAAAAGACAGTAGTACTAATTATACTATGTGGTTGGAAAATTCTGTCTTGTGAAAGTTCCCAGCCCCTGAACACCACCAGACTTTTAATATCTTACTGTGAGGTGCTATTTCTAGCTATTTTTGCATTTCAAAGTATGAAAGGATTCTATGAGGATTTAGCTATGGCTGTGCTGGGCTCTAATTTAGTCTGAGGCAGTATGGAGTACAGGTTGGGGTAAATATGATAAGTAAACAAGGTCCTGAGAACAGTAAAAAATAAAAATTAAAAAAAGAAATAAGTGAACGGGGTCAACCTTGCTTTGAACCTTTCTTCATCATGAAGATCTCGACACTGATCTTCATGATTATGAAATACAAAGATTTTTAACAGTCATGTGTAAGCCAGTTCATTAAGAAATGTTGACTACAAAAAACTGTTCGTTAATAAAATCCTAATCTGTCCATGCTGCATGTCTAAATCTGAATTATAGCCAAACAATCTGCACTTTAAAAGCTCTAAGAGTCTCTATGTCCTTTCATGTCCAACTGTAAAAAACAAAACAAAAAAAAAAAACAACACACACAAAACAGCACTCTGCCAAAACATCAAACAGTGTGTCGTCTATACAGCTTACTTAAAGAGCTTGGGGAGTGCGTCTCTGCTTTCTAATGGGCTCTAATGGGTGGATAAACACTACAAGACGTCTTGCAGATTCCTTGATCTAATTAAGAAGAGTGAGAATTTCTATTCCAGCCAAATTTTCTACAGAGGGGCGCTGTGAAAAAACACAAGGGAATTGCCACAGTGTTGAATATCCTCTATGGTCATGTAGGTTTATGTGGGACGGCTTAATTAGGGCTAAATCGCTGTTGTCGTGTTTTTCCACCCTCAGACATTTGAGGAAACAACAGAAGGTAAGGCGAGAACAGTAAGATACAAATTGGCAGACAACTCTGAAAGAAATAATTACCAAACACAGTACAAAGAGTTGGTTGTAGAAACATATGCTCTATATCAAAGGGACATTTCTGATCCAAGTTTGGTAGGGAAAAAACCCTGCAAAAAATTAATAAAATAAATCAAATGCAACTAAAAACTGGGGTACAGCTGAGGCACCTTATGAGTGAGTGCACAAGAAGGGCAGACAGAGAAAGAAAAAGGTCAAGCACAATGAAAGAGAGGAGTAAACAAACTGAGCAAAAGAGGTGAGAAGACAGGAGAAAAAAATGAGAGACTGGTGAGAAGGTGATTAAAAACATATAAAGAAAAATGAGAACAACAGTAGAACAGACACCAAGACGCAGAGAGAAAGAGAGCAGGACTGATTTACAAACTCAGGTGTCCTTTCTCAAGTACACGCTCTGCGGCAACTAGGCTGCCTCTTCGCCAGTGACAGAACGGCCTCTGTGTGTGCAAACACTTACACACCTATAAACGCACGCACGCACGCACACACACACACACACACACACACACACACACACACACACACACACACACACACACGTGCACGCATAGATCTAGGTAAATCAGAGTGATTTAAGTGGGCCCTCTCCTGCAACCTTAGTTTTTATTGGGCAGCGAAGAACACAGCAATGTGGTAATGGCCAAGTTTGCATAAAAGAGCTCCTTAATACCCTGAAACATCCCTGTACAACGTTTGCTATTGCCTAAAGAGAGGAGGTGGGTGAGTTCTGTTCCCCTCAAACCAATTAAAACTAAGTAATTATAGAGAACAAAACAGACTGTAGCTAGATGTAACACAGGCCCAATGTAAGCAGAGTACTCCTACAGTAACTGCCATCAATCACACACACCTAACACTCCCTGCACCCACACACCTAATTTTAATGAAGGCCATGGGGCTGAAATGCATTGGACCCCAAAAGTTTCCATCTCTTCACAGTGAGATTAGAGAGGTAAAAGTTTGTAAATGCGAATTCTTTATATTCTTTGACACCTACATACTCTGTGAACAAAGTAATCCTGTGGTTCTTTGAAAGTGTGAAACGCCGGGGTGTTCAGTACAGATACAATAACAGTGCAGTACACCCACACTGATGGTACTCTAAATCATATTTAGACTATAATCAAATACATTTTCCAACTGTGATGAGAGAGCCCAAATCATCCCGCCTTATCCTGTCTACCTTTATCTCAACAGACAGTCTCATTTATATTTGTTAGCATATTTATGCCCAGTGTGGCAGAAAGGTAGAGTTGGCAAGGTACAAAATGCAGGACCCAAACTGTACATTTGCTCTTGTCTCTTAAACCATAATGATACTGTTGTTATGTGGGGACTCAAAAGATAAACAAGCCCTTTTGAGTTCTGAGGCAGTAGTACATCAAGATTATTTGAAGAAACCATAAAACACAAAAGTTCTACTGCGCTACTAGTGCTGTACATTGGTTTACATGCGTTTTTAAAAGGTGGAGGATGACAGAAAAAGGCAAAACAAGCTGAGAAACATGATGTCAAGAATCTCACAATGTTCTAACTCTCATTTCCTTAGGTCTTGACCAGAAAGTATCATCGACTAATCACAGACAAGGTGTGTACAGCAGAGTCTCCCACATCAACTAAAGGCACTTTGCTGGATAAATCTGCAACAAACAATCAAACAAGGGGTGAACTGCAGCCTGAGCCTGCTGTCTCAAGGCCATAGCATACCTTTACTTTGAACTTTTCATCAATACACAACCCCCTTAGGAAGTGAGTACAGCCTGTAGCAGCATCCTTGTTTTTCATCTAGACTTTGTTGTAGTCTTCCATCTTCATCTCCCCTCTATTCCCTGCCTCTCCTCACTATTTCCTTATACAGCTCTCCGCAATTTTCTAACCGCTGTCTCACTCTCCACCTCACCTGTCTCTGATTTTTATGCGAAATTTAACTTACATTAAATGATACAGGAAGCACATTAAAATTCAGGAAATGCAGTAGTAGTAAATCTGCTACAGATCAGGATAGTAATTCCACCAAAGTAAGAATAGGAGAGGAGAGGACAGGACAATACAAGTAAATAACGTTAGGGGTCAGAATTAATACTGAGAATTACTAAACTGGACAGGAAGTGCAGGAAAGGACACAAAGACAGGGCTGAGACATAAAAGAGCATTGCACCTTGTTATGTTTATTATGGTTATGGTCAATGACTTTGCATGTAGTTACAGTAAATTAGTAGGTTGTTGAAAGTGAATTATAAAAGCTATGAAAGAACTGCAAAATTGCAAAAAATGGGGACAGGGTTTGGTTGTTGAAATTAACATAATTTCTTAGTTAAACTATACATTTGTGTGCACATTTAATAGGTTTAGCCAATGTTGCCAACTGACTGTTTGGCAATGTGTGCTTAGTCCTTGTATTTCAGTTTTTTTTTCTTTCAGTGAATGCTAATGCTAATAGGATAAATGCTTTTAACTGTGTGGGTATTTGAATATTGGAGGTTACCTATGTTAACAGTAGGCAGGTTGATCTCTTACAGCCTAATCAATACCCTTATCAAAATATACTGAATCTGTGGGTCCAGGAAGCATAAACATAGCCGGCAAGTCTGTTCTCTGTCTCTTCTTTCTTTCCCTTGTCTCTCGCTTTCTTTCCTCCCTCTTGACCTCCCTTCTTCTCTCATCTCTCACCTTCTCTACCACTCTGTCCTTTCTTTTGTCCCTTCTTCACTCTTTCTTTGTTATGTAACTTGGCGCTTAAGAATGCCAGCGGCAGGCAGTGCTGAACAGACCCTGACAGCTGGAGGATTGATGTTATGCTACTGCGGTCTGCAGACCACAGAGAGAAAGAGAGAGAGAGAGAAAGAGGGGGAGGGAGGGAATTTATTTTTCCCTTTATTTATTTATTTGGGGAGGGTGGGGGGGTTGTTCAGATGATGAAGAAAGATCCAAAGTTGAGCTTATGTCGCTATAGCTGTCAATCCAGCCCACACTGCAGCAAACTGCCAAGCAGCTGGCTGGATGTCACATCCTGGACCTTCCTGCTGGAGGCACACACTGACAGGCAGGACACTAATGTGATTCACGGCACAGCTAATCAGCTCACAATGCTACCAATCTTCAATGCTGTCACTGTACTACTGCAAAATTATCTACATTAGGCTGATGTTATATTGAGTAACAGCAGCCAAACACAGTAACCTGCTGCAACCCACAAGTATCAAACAGGATTGTGTGTGTCTGTAACTCGATAAATATTTAGACTTACAATATCTCAGACAGGGCATCTCCACTGCATATCAATGTGGCTGAAGGCCTGAATATATTACAATGTCTGAGACTGAGTCATCTCTTGCATATTTCACTACAAAGAAATTTGGAAAAGAAAACAAACCTATTTACAGCAATAGCCTAGGGGAAAAGTTGCAAATCTTATACAGCACATAAACCATCACATGCACTCACACATGTTCAAACACACACTTGGGAGTACTGTGAGTACTTGAGGGGAACATTAACCATTGCTGCTAACTTGATGCCTCTGTGGTATTCAAGATCTCCCAACAGCTTTATTCTCATAAGAAACTGATGTGTTGGTGTTGGTGCACACAAACATAATTTAGTGTTTCTTGGCTGATTCAAAGAATTCAGATTCAAAGCACTTCATACACACAGCGTAGCCCCATCCTCTCTTAAGACTACTAGAAACATTGATACCAATGTTACTGAACGAGAGAGCAATGTTTTTTCCACTTGAATGGACAAGAAGAATTGAACTAACATGTGGTCAAGAGCTCACTTTTAGCCATTGATTTACAACAATTTTTGGCTAACTGAACTGTCAACAAAAAAAAACAAAGGAAGAGAAGTTCTTGTTGCTGGAGGTGCTTGATACCATCACAGACGGCTTAGAGGAACATTAGTGGAGAATTTGGAGTTTCAGCTAAATTTTAGATTTGTTTATTACTGTTTTTGATTGCCTGAATGTAGCTGCTGTTGATAGTTATTGTGTGCATCTTGCAGGCACACAACTGATTGACAGCCAACTGCATGTTGCCTAGCAACAGCAAGACGCCTCTCACTGATAACACACCTCAGGGAGACCTGGATCACAGCTGCAGGGGGCGGAAGCATCATGGTTCACCTTGGTTTTGAGGCGTCCAATGTGATCACCTAAGACTGGAGTTGCTGAACTTGGGTCTGATCAGTGATTCTAAGTCACTACTTATGATTGTCGATGTTGAGAAGTGTATGGCCCCAGGGCTTCAAATTCTTCCCAGAGTGAAACAGGCAGGCTGGCAAGTATCGAAGCCAATGCCATGCTGTGGCCAGGAGGCCTAATGAGGTTTCTTGAGCAGCTCTGATGGGCATGGATGCTGAGAGTCTGGCATTGCTCATCAACCACCATCCCCAACAGGTCTGTGTGTGCACGCACATACAAATGTGTCAGTGTGTGTGCGTGTGTGTAATCATGGCGAAACTCATCGACCACCAGCCTGTGCCAATATGCTTGGTGAACATTGCCCAGAACCACAAGCAAGAGGAGTGGGATGGAAAAAGGAAAGTGAGTGAACGAGTAAAGATAAGGGAAGGAAATGAGAGACGAGGAAGGGAGGGAGAGGTGGGAGGCAGAGAGCGAAGCAGAATAAAGGAGAGGAGGGGGAGTAGTAGAGGACAAACAAGTGAGAGGAAAAGGTGAAAGAAAGTGGGATAAAAGACAGAGAACAGACAAATAACATAACAGGGGGAAAAGAGCAAGTCAAAGAAATAGGGGGAGGAGATTACACACAGGTAATTGTGAGATAAAACAACAAAGGAAGAGAGGAGAGGACAGCACGAGGGTAGATAGTCAGATGGATGAGGGGAACAACAGGGGACAAAGTGAGAGTAAAAGGTGACAGCATAGACCCAAAGTTACAGAAGATGAAAGAGAGAGGTAATTAGAAAGCTAGAGTCAGGGATAAAGCGAAAAGCAGAGAGATGGTAAGTGTAAGAGAGGTAGCATCAATATAAGGCAAGGAAGAGAAACTGTTGGAGTCACTTTGATGGAAAGCTACATGGTGGAGAGGGACATTAACTATTCAGGAGCAACTAATGTGTCAAGAACATCAATTTCAAGGGTCCCATTGGTATCCAAAGAAAGAATAGGCTAAATTTCCCAGTGAAATCCTGTTTAAAATATCAGTCATGAAGTATATTAGATTCTATTTACTCTGTCTAAACATTGGCATTTTCATAAGGTTCAGCATGTGTACACCAACCAATTTCTGTAGGTATAACATTAATGCATGTGGTGACATCAAGTTTGTTTTTGTTTTTTTACAAACAGCACAACTTCTATTTTTATAGTATTGCTGGGAATTACATGCTCGTCATGTGCTGCTGCTCATTTTAGCTCAATGGGATTGTCTGCCTGATTTATTGCCAAATTTACAACATAAAAACTTAATCATCCATAACACAATTACATATTAAGCTTCAAACATCCATGTCATGTCACCTTGAACAGAAAAAATTGCCAATTGCAATTCAATATTCACCTTTATAGTTGAATCAATTAACAAAAATGCATATCCATGCTTGGATCTTTAATCTATGTCTAGTCATATCCCTCCCCCCCTGTTGTTCCCTTCTTTTTCCCTATGCTTATGAAAAAGCTGGACATAAAAAAATTAAGGCTGACATTATACTGATACTTACTCTTAATAATATGGGATCTACAGTAGTCTAAATTTAACTGGCTCTACTGTCTTTTACAATTAGGATATGTTAAACTTTGGTTCTCAGGATTGTGACTTCTCTAGGAGAGTGCTGCCATGCCAATTTTGTCTAATCTGCTTTCCTATCCAAAGACATGCAGGTCAGGTGAATGGGAAACTCTATGTGGCCTGTAGGTGTGAATGTGTTTGTCTGTCAACGTGTGTTAGCCCTGCGATAGACTGGCACCCAGTCCAGCTGTAATGTACCTCTAACCCAATGTGTGCTTGGAGATGATCCAGCCCCTCCAGTAATGCTGAGCAGGTTTAGTGGTCTAGTCAATGAACAGATAGATACAAAAACTCTGCGTCCACCTGATTTTAGCTCCACACTAGCACATGAGGCTAACTACCCCTCCTTGTTCACTTCAGCTGTAACTGGATTGATTGCTGCACCTGGCTGCTCCCCCAGGTGACAACACGGTCCCCGCTGGTGCTGTCTAATTATTGCAGAAGCTGTGATCTATGCTCAGCATTACTCTCTGCCTAATATGTTCATGTAAGCTGTCACTACTGCTGCATATTGTAGAGGAATAGTTGTATGTGCATACAACTATTCCTCTGGATTACTATGTACTGCTCCATCACTGCTAACATACCATTCCCATACTACATTTCAGAAATGTCACAGAACTGACACTATAACTTCTATCTGGTTCTTAATTCATGTTGACAGTATTGCTCTACAAAGGGTTATCCTCACAATGAGGAACCCTGACCACACCTAGAGTTAGACTCTTGTCAGTGTCCATTCCCTTGGCTTGACATTCCTTGTCTTGCTGAGACCTGGCAGTAAACCTGGGATTATTCCACTTTAATCAGGTACCACTGTTGGCTTCTCCTTCTTCCACCAGTCTCACCCTCCAGGCTGCGGGGGCGGGAAAGCTGTACTGTCCCGCTCTATACCCAAAGCTTTCACTGTAACCCTTAAATTGCTTGCATACAGGCCCGATAATCACTGACTATTACAAACATTGTCTGTAATTCTTCTCTCAACTTTTAAATTCTGGCTATTCCATGTCTCTCTATGTGTTTCCTAGCTGTGGTCATAATCTTATTTTTGGCTCCCTGTCATGCCATGACAGAAAAAATCTAAACATATTATTTTATTTAGACTCACTGTCACCATCCAAGAATGCACAGTTCCACATAAGAAACATCTCAAGTACTGTACGTTTATACTCTCAAAACGTCTTCTGGCTAGAATACATTAAGTGCATCCTCTCGGGACTCCAGGCAAAACTCACAAAGAAACGTCCAACTCTTCCAAAATCTGCTGCCTGAATTTTCACTCATGTCATTTCCCATATACATAGTGCCCATCCTCTCCCAGTAACACTGAACAATGGTTCAAAAGCACAAAAACTTTAGGATTCTCCAACTCACATACACCTCGCATTAACTGCAACCTTGTACGTCTCTCCTCCATGACTACAACTCAGTCAACGCTCTCTGCCCACCATCAGCTGGCCTCCTTTACCACCTAAATCTACAAATTAGTCCCTTTGCCTTCTGCTCTGCAGCACCCAGGCACACACATCCACCATGCAATATCATGCACCTTGAATCCACAGTTATTACCATTAAATATTCATTGGATGAAAAGACTGTAATATCTACAGTGCAGCTGAATTATATATACAATCACACTATTTTGCAAGGTTGACACTGTTTCAGATTAACATAAAAAACATAATTTCTGTCCTCCTTTTCTCTAATAATGGAAAATATGTATTTCAAACCTAGAAATTATGACCCTGGGTGTAAAAGTGGGCAGAATAAGGTGTTAATATTTTATAATGAAGATAATGAAGTGTTTGTGCATACAAATTAAAGGCTTTTCACATTGAAGAATGAAGGAAAAAACGAAATACTCAAATACAATGATCCCAGATATTTTTTTAAATCCCAAATCTACAGATAAATATATTAGCTAATGTATAAGCACAGAACAACTCTTACACAAATGCCTTAAGGTATATAATACAGTTTATATAAAATACATCAAGTGTGCTGTGAGTTGGCAGTGTCCTCTCAGTGTTGCAACTGTTTACTCTGTGCTATAGTATACTTGCTAATTTTCGTGTGATCAACAATACAATGTTGTGTGTGCACCAAGTGCGGCCGAACAAATATGAGTCTAAAAGACAACAATAAAGTATAGGGGATTGACAGCTTGAGGCTGATAGGATAGAATGACAGCCTGGCAGTAAGGAAAACAATGAAGATTGTAGTTATGACAGTGCGATAAGGACTGTCAGAGTGATACATCATGTGGGAGAGAGCGGCAGTTGTAGCAGTAGTGGTGCCTTTGTGTGACTGTAAACATCTTCATACAGATGTGTACATCCACATATACAGGCTGTGTGTGTGTGTGTGTGTGTGTGTGTGTGTGTGTGTGTGTGTGTGTGTGTGTGTGTGTACTGTATATGTCTGTGGGTGAGAAAGCAGTGGTGAGCACTGATGGAGCATGAAGCTCATGGGAGCCAAAACTCTTTTTCTCCGTCTGCTTACATCGAAGCCTCCCCCGCACGCAGCAGCACACATGCGTGCACCGATTGATTACAAATACTCATACACACCCATGCAATTATGTGCTCCTACTGTAGCAAGTACACACACACACACACACACACACACAACATACAAAAGTATGCACCAAGCCTTTTTATCAACACATACAGTCTCACTAACACACACACACACACACACACACAACTACCCTCCTGTCAGTTGGTGCAGCTGATAAGCTGCTTTCCCAGTTTCTCATCTTGTTCTGTGTGACAGCCCAGGAGAGCTGAAACAATACAGAAAATCTGAAAGGTGAGGAAGAAAAAGAGAGCTTGAAGAATGAAGAGGAAAGTAGAAGCAAAGACAAGAGAAGACAAAGGAAGAAAAAGACATAAGTAGATTTTCCATCAGATGTCTGGGAGGCCTGATGATTATGTTGCAGCTGCCACCGGTGTCATCACACTGAAAACGACTGACTGCCCTGCTGCACCCACACTCCACTCAAGAAGACAGAGAGAAGAGCAGAGAGAGTTTTCCCATGATACATTTAAGCAAGATATTTAACACCAGCTGGTCTGATGGATCCCCTTGGTGGCCAAGAATACTTAATTGTGCTATGGTGACATTGCTGAAAATGTGTTTGATTGAGGGAAATCACATTTCCCTTTGTTCTTTCCTTTTCGCCACTCAACCCTTTTCGGGCTCTACCTGCACTCTACATAATCACCCAATGTCTGTCACCCAAATATTTTTTTTCAAATAAAAACCTTTTAGCTATACAGAAGCCTTAGTGATTTTTGATATCTTTCTGACATACAAGTGAACAGGCTCTTTTTGGTGATAATTTGCAAGCAGCTATGAGTGCTGCTGAGTGACTGAGTCACCATACTGGAAGGCTAAAAGTAAGTTAAGTTGCCACAAAAGTGTTTCCAAGTTGTTGCCAAGCAGAAAATACTGTATATGAAGCTGCCCAATGGAATTTTTGTTGGCATTCATATGATCCTTAACACCTCAGTCAATGGTTTAACATTAAAGGCCCTGTTTTTGTGCTGGTGACCTCGACAAAATATTAGTTTCCGCTTGGGTGAAGTTGGATTCTCCTCTCCATTATGCATCTGTCAGTGTGCCATCACAGGGAACGCACTGCCTTTAAAGAAAATAAGACGGCTGATTTGATTGGCCATGACTGTTAACACACTTAAAATTTATTTTTCTTAATTCAACCCATTTCACATCTGCTCAGCGAGGTCTGTGGAAATCCACAGTTACAGGGACATTCTGGTAGGACATGTTGATATTGAATCTTTTAAATATAATTTTTCAGTGCTATGAGTAACAGTAATGAAATTCTATTCACCACCATTGTAATGTGGCAGCAGAAACAGATGTCACAAAACCTTTCGCAAATAAAACCAATAACACCAATAAAAAGTATCTGCATAGATACCACTAAAGGAAAGTTCACAGATGTTTGGATAGGAAAATATAGGGATGGGGTTCGATAGCATTTCATCAAATCTGAATCCGCTTATTGAATACTTTCAAAACCGTTATCAAATCTTTTTAGCTAGTTTGTTTGGTGGGGAATGAAGACATAAAAAATATGCATTGTTTTTATTTCACACAGTATCATACTAAAACATGGAGATTCTACTGCGCTGAAAGAAAGTAGGGCTTTCACCACATATTTTGTCACTGCTCTAGGACATTTATTAACCCTGTCCTGACTCATCTTCCTTTTTGCTGCGAGGGAGCGTTTGCTGCTGTGCTACAGCTGCAGAAGCTGTAGAAGCTAACTCAATAAACAGCAAATTTTTCTGCATGCAAGCTGCACTTAATGTTACTCTGAAGGCAAAATCGCTGTTGCACTGCTACAGGTCACAGAATCTGATGAGTCCCAGAATACAGTGTAACACCAGCAGTAGGCTGAGGCAGAGAACTAGTCCTTCACAAGTTATCAACAATGCCACAAGCTCTTACTTTAACATGATGGATGGTAGATAAATATTTAAGGAAGGGACTTGTCCCACCCCCCGTTGTGAGTACCCTCCTGCAAATATTGCATTTCGCAGTTGTTTCGTTGACTTTGGTGAAGTATCGACATTTTGGAACATTTTAGGAATATTGCCATGTTCAATCAGTCTGTCTTGTTAACAACTGTGTCGCTGAGTTAGCACGTTTGTATACATCACCAGTTTTTTTCTTTGCAGATGTCAGATGAAAGAGGCCAAAAGAGACTATCTAAGAGAGATGGTGAATGAAAAATTTGATAAGGGATTTGTTGGCCGTGGAGCTTAACAAATCCGGGTATTTTACTAACTTGGAACCAGATCCAAAATGGAACCCATCCCTAGGGAAATAAATGATGAATTAATGTGCAAAACCTTTAAGGTAGCATTCTGTGTTTTAGTCAGTAGAAATGGCTTGAGTTACGCACATTCAGTCTCTACTAACTTCTGTTAAATACAGCCTATGAGAGATTAGTACCTTTTATTTCTCGATATTGTATTTTTTGACATCAAAGCCTGGTATTGATTCATCCCACAGCATTGAGCTTTCCCAACAAAGATACTGACAGTTTTACTGTGCTTGCAATTAAACAAGGGTGCATATTGGAACCGTTTATTGATGAATGGCAGTTAAACAGAGTGTAACTGTCTGAGAATATGAAATACAATGACAAATTTAACTACTTGGACTGTTTGATCTGTAGACAGTCTACACACAGGTTTGAAGTTCATTACTGCATGCTTGTCAAACAGTTTACTTTAAGGGACAATATGCTTTGGTTAATATTTCACATTCTATTTAGTACTAACAGTGCACCCTCATTATCTGTGTAAATAGAAATGCCAGAAAGTTAAGGCAACTGACAGGTGATCCAGCTGTGCAGCTGTCATCAGTAGCTGTTGCTGCTTAGGATGATACTTGACTGGGAAGGACGTCGCAATTGACTAAAAAAGTGTTTACACAGTTTGTCTTTGCTTGCATATTTCTTTTAAAGACAGATGCTACAGAGTGGCAAACTGTGTCAGACTATCCAGAGCAGCCCAACACTGGCACACACCATCATAAGCATAAATTATTAAATGCAACCATCGTTTTGAGCAAAGATTCATGGCAGAATTTTGTGTCTATAAACACAAACTCTACTAGGATAAGCTGAGCAGAATTGCCATTGCACAGCTCCTGGAAAGAATCCAGAAAGACATAATTTTTCCAAATGAGACACATTTTCCAAATGAGGTTGGACACGGAAAATGAGTTTGCAAAAGTTATTTTGTTCTAATTATGTTTTAATGAACTATTTTTGTTCTGAATAATTGAATCTTTTCTCATATAAAAGCCACGGAGATCATTAGCCTACATTCTACATTGGTATTGTCATTGTTTCTGCACTGTGTCCCATTTTTAGCCTTGTTATCGGCAGATACATTAAAAGGCAGTATTTAAATCACTGCCCATTACATAGCAGTTAGGGTGGCCACAGACCAACCAACCTCACTGGGAATATTATCTGCAGAGAGCCACAGTGCAGCAGCTGTGAATACAAATCTGAGTAAAACAAGAGCTGAATAATTTCAATACCCGGAAAACACAAATTGTGCTCTATTCATCCAAATGTAAAAATAGCGAGTAAAACTTAGACTGGTTATCTGCTGTGTCAAAATGAGTTAAGGCATCGCATCTGGTTTGGAAATATAACACAACCTTATTTGAGCAGAAATCAGAAGTCAAGCAGTCAGAAGAGAGTATTTAACCAATCTGTGTGATGCTGAAAAAAATCAGCAATTAGTAGAACAATCAATTAATTACTGTGCATATTGTACAACAAATTACAACTCATATTATCATATTGGATGCCTCACAAATAAAATTAAGGAGATAAATATCGAATCTCTCAGAAGGACACGTGTAAACTTGTACAAAGAGAGAGGAGAGCAGGAATGATGTTCTTCATGGCTCTTTGGATTGGATCTGTCAACTGTCACTCCTGGTATGCATGGTGAATGTGCTGCATATGAAGGTTTTTGTGTGTATGTACACGTGTGCACAGATACGTTTTTGTGTGTGGCAATATAGCCTGTGTGTGTTATCAGCGAGTGCAGGTGCAGACACCGGAAAGTGTCATGTCTCATATCTCTGAGTTCCTGAAGGCCTTGAAAGTCCGGCACTCACTATCTGTCTGCCTCTCTCCTTACTTATCAAACAAGAAGAGAAACAGCAGCAAAGAGAACAGGGAATGAGGAAAGAGGCAGTGGGACAACACAAAGAGAGGACAATGAAGGACATGAAAGAGAATAGGTTTATGTGCATACAACGGTATTGATGTAAGAGAAAGAATGAGAAAAGAATGGAAAGACAGAGATGGAAAGAAAAGATTCGTTCTATGATTAATTATCCTCATTGTATCCCTGAGAAGTGCTGAGAAAGAGAACTGTGGGAACCGGAGGAATACACAAAGACACTGACTTACATTCACATTCATACACAAACAAGCAGAGCCACACAGGTTTATGAAAGTTTGAGCAACAGTGTTCCTGAAAGTTCATTAAAGTCCCCTGAAGTTCTGAGGACAGGGCCAGAATAACAGAAAAAACACAGCTAACATTTCAACTGAGGTCGACCGCCTCTCAGTTTATGAGGTTATTAAATACACATTATGTGTAAACACTTGTTATCTTTCATGAAAACAAATTAGACCCGCATTTGATTTTGATGAGACTTTAAAGCTTTAAAAATGTGGTATGTGAAGGCAATAATAGAAAGACAATTTCCCAAACTCAAAACCCTACACACAAAAATAGAAAACACACACCTGCACACTGTTTCCAGTCTTTGTGCTAAGCTAATCTAACCAGCTGCTAGCGGTAGCTTCATATTTACCATACAGACATGAAACTGGTATCAATTTTCTCTAAGCAAGAAAGCAAATACGCACATTTCCCAGAATGTCAAACTAGTCCTTTATATAACTGAATAAGAAAGAAATCTAATTAAAATGGAAGCAGTCTCTATCTGTCTGTCCTAAATTTTCTTGACAACCATTCGTCCGATCGACTTCACACTTGGTGAGTGTATTGCTGAGGACCCAAGAAAGTGCAGTGTCGAGTCCCAAATAACAGCAGCCAGTTGATTATCTAACGTTCGCTATTAAGTTGAATGGGCACTGCACTAGTTCATATGAATATGAGACTGGAATGGAACTTTTTTTTTTTCAACTTTAACCACCCACACACGAGCACACGCAGGCCTATCAGCTGCATAAGATTCTACATACAAACCTTTTCTCTTGGACACATGAAATCAACACAAAGAAACAAACACCTCAACAAAAGTGAGTGTGTGTCTGTGTGTTTGTTTGTAAGTGGGCAGAGTTGCCCAGAGTTGCTCAGAGGGGGAAAACATGAGAAAACCCTGACAATTTCAGATTTTATGTTGTCACTGAATATTAATTTGCAATATCTGTCAGTGAAATATTCCATCTGTGTGTGTGTGTCTTACTATTTTGCCTCTAGGCCATCCGGAATGTGCATATTCCAAAAGAATAGCTCATCAATATTCATGTGAGTTTATGCTTTCATTAATGTTGCAGCAAATTGTCTCAGATCAAACTCACAGCTTGTATCTGCGTCCACACTAGTGTATCTCACAGACAGAGAGACAAAGTGTGTGTGTGAGAGAGGGAGAGTTATCAGAGGGGGCTAGAGATGGAGAGAACAAAGAGAGGGCTAGAACTGCTACAGATGGCCCTATGTTTCCAGCAGATGAAAAGGAGACTTTGAAAACAGAAGGGAAAAGATCATACAGATGAGGGGAGAAGGAGAGGAAAAAAGTAGGAGGTCAAGAGAAGAAAGACTGAGTAGGAAGGAGAAGAAAAGAGAGTTTAGTTCTAAAGGTATCTGTCCTACTTTGGTTTGACTAATGAACCCAAAGTGTCCTGAATCTGTCCTGAATCACCGGAGGCCCAGTTAGACCACCCTGTTCTGAGTGTGTGTGTGTGTGTCTGTGTTTCCTCTGGCATGTGTGTGAGCCTGTGAGGCATCTTGATGTCTGAGTGAGTTGATTTAATATGCTCTCTGCTGTATACTGAAGTTGTCTGTATGTGATCTCAACGCCCTGCACGTGTTTAATAAACCACTGTCCCTTCCAGTCATCTGGCTTCATACCAACATGTGTTCGTGAGCAACACACACACACACACACGCACAACACACACACAACACACACACAACACACACATCGCAGGACCATGTATCATTTAACATCAAATTGTTGTATGACCTACAAGGGTAAATTCATGCCTGGGGTGCCACGCACACATACCTTTCACGGTAAAAATAGCAGGATCATCTAATGTCCAGGGAAAGAAGACACATATACAAACACACATGAAAGCAGCACAAGTAAGGACTAAAAGGTCTTGTTGCATAATAGCGTTAATCCAACCACAGCTGCCAAATCTCATATCAGTCTTTGTGTCCACGCTCTGTATCCTTTACATAAAAAATCCCCAGCGCCATGACTTGTTTCTGCATGTGTGTGTTCATGCTTCCTAATCTCTATCCTCTTGGCACTCCATGCACGATTAACCATGTTCAAACAGGACGGCTATGAGTTAATGAGAGTCATGTAATTGACTTTCATGTGCTAGATGGGGACATGCAGAGAAAGAATTAACTATAGCATCTCGTGTTTGAAACAAGATGCCAAACTAAGATCGCAAGAAACTAATGGTGCTGACCTGGTTTCCAAAGTTTATACAGTGAATAAAGTCAACATAATAAATACACATTATCTTTGACAAGATTTCTCCATATTTTGTTTAAGTTCTGGTCCTTGTTAGAAAAGGGGTCAATTCTATGTATGATTTGTAGAAAATGGGTTTTTAAGTGTGTGCTGTGATGAAGTTTGATTGCAGACAAATAAAAAAAAACAAAGACAATAACTGAACAAGGTGCGTGCCCTGCGACATTCACTCTACAAAAACAAATGCTTACTTGTTGGTTCAATCAAGTGTTTGGAGAGAAGAGGTATTACTCACTGTACGATAATAGAAAATGACTTCTGGATAGAATCCATGGTTACCAATTTTAAAAATAAATTCAGGGATTTATAATGGATTTCATTTTGTAACCATCCCAATTTCAGCTGTACCCACATTCCAGGTAGAGATAGTTCAGCTGACAGAGGATAAATCATTTGAAAACTGACATTATATCTTATAGGTTTTACTGATTTACTACAAACTCAATCTTTAACAATTTAAGCATATCCAGATTGTACTTTGGGCACCAAAGTATAAGAAAAGGAAGAAATACAATCTCACTTATACGGTGTATATTAACTCTACGCACTAATTAATAGAGTGAGCAGCACTGAATAAGAATACTCTCTATTTTCTTTTTCAATACAAAGGCTGGAGGGAAACTGGCTTTAGCTGGTTTTACCAATAACAGGCAATTTGTCTCCTTCTGTGTCTGAGAGCTGTATTTGTCATGTGGATAAAATATATGTCTTGCATCTCATGTGGTCGCTCTGCTGGCATCCCACCAGATCTTTCCACCAACTCAAGAACACCTGTTTTGATCATCTCTCTCTGCGTCTTTCTATATACACAGACATAAACACACATTCTTATGTCTTTAAATGTATGGAGCATATATTTTCTCCTCTCTACTTGATGTCCTCCTTTGTACTTCTCTTTCTATGCTAATATCTAAATCCCATGGCCTTTTCTCAGATTCTCATACATGAAGCTCAAGCTAATTGCTTTTTTAATAGCTTGGAACATGGTTTATTGTGGTGAGTGTGTGTCCCTGTGTGTATTTGATTATATGGCTGTGCACATGTGCAGCTGTACAGTGATATGATTACTGTAACTTGTGTAAGAGGCTGTTGGAGTTGAATGCTTTCTCATTTTGTGTTTTCCGTCAACATACTATTTGATGTTGCTCTAAAGCCTCACTGTGATGTTAGCTAGATTTATTTAGCTGCTTGCCATAGAGTCAAGTGGGAAAATATCACTATTGTTTCCCACTTCTAATTTTTTCAAAATTATTGAATGTAACTCTTGGGGATGAATGTGTGGTAGAGTGGAATGAAGAGGATAATAAGATGAATAGTTTTGCGGTTTCTTACAACTCTTTAGGGCAATATAAAATCTGTTAGTTGTCTTAATGTACCTGCTTACATTTCTTTCACAACAGAAACAGGAATAATGAGAAAACTCAAACACTCAAACCGTAGCACAGACATGTCAGACTGAGGCATGAAGTATTCATGTGAAATGGGAGGCAGAAACAGAGGCAACGTGTGGCAAGACAATGAAACACGACAACATGTCACTCTAAAGAAGAATAAAAAGTATAAATTAAATAAAACACAGTTTCAAAATAAATGTTTTAAATGACAAAAAAAGGATTGTGGTTTCTAACAGTATGTAGAGCAGTGTAGAGCTCTGATATGGGCCTCTCTTCAAAGGCAAATGGCCTTTCATCTCAGCCTGCAGAATCTCACGAGCACTTGTACGCACACATATGCAATGCCTATAAAAAGTATTCCCTAGTATCCCCTTTGGACTTTTTCGTGCGCTAATGTCTACAAAATTGAATCACAGAAGATGTAATCAGGCTATTTTTGACACTGGTGTAAAAAAAGATAATTTAATGTGGTGAAAACAAATCAATACAAATTAATCTAAATTAAGAACAAATAAAACAAAAGATAACTCACTGCATAAGTATTTGCTGTCTTTACTATGACGCACCTTTTCCATCACATTTAAAATGCCCCACAGGTGTCTGTGGTGTCTTGGAGCTACACTGGCATTTTTGTTTGGTCTCTTTGTACTAAAAAAATGATTAAGGTGTAATTTTTCACACCCTAAAAGGTGCAAAAAAGCTAATAGGAGGGCGAGGGAGATGTCAATCAAGCAAACTCTGTATACACCCACACAGTCCTGAGAGGACATCTAATTAGCTAAAATAATGGAAATCACCAGTGTGTGTGCACCGTGGATATGCAGGACCTTTAAATATGCTTTCAACAGGCTCCATTTTGCTGCATCACACCACTTAATTTATGTCAGTTATTCTGTCAGGCATCATTCCATCTATCTCACTTAAACACACACACACACAGTATCCATTTTCATCTCTCTAACCTGTTTTTCTTTCTATCTTTCTTTGATGACGAGTGAATCATTACCAGACTGGCTGCTTTAACTGTTGTAGAGTCCCTTGTTGTAGAGTCTAACCTAAGGTTAGAGGGACAGTTCACCCCAAAATCAAAAATACATATTTATTCTCTTACCTGTAGTGCTATTTATCGATCTAGATTGTTTTGGTGTGAGTTGAAAAGAAAAGAAAATAGTTCCTACATGACACTGCTCACAACAAATATGTGGATTATCTTGAGTAAGCAGGTCATGATTTCTGGAAAGACACATTGAGTGTTGAGTTTTTCAAATGTATTTCTTTGGCGCTTTGAGCACCACAAGCCAAGTGCCATATAGTCCCATTATACTCAAAAAATTCATACATCTCTACGACCGATATCTCCAAAAACTCACACCAAAACAATCTAGATTGATAAATACAGGTAAGAGGACAAATACGTATTTTTGATATTGGGGTGAACTGTCCCTTTAAAGATGATACCAACCGATATATTGATACACAGTGAGACAGTAATATGTTGATATGATACACAGTAACACTTGCATGCATATCTCTGCATATGTAAACAAACATTCAAATACAGCATACAGCCCTTCAAAGTATGAACGTCCTGATCAAGCCTTTAAACGTCATCATGATCGGGGCAGAAAGTAATTTCATACTGAGTAACTGCTGATACAAGTCACTTTTAGGCCAATAGCAGTCCATCAGAGGCGTGGTAAAAATGCAAAATATCAGAGTTGCTGAAGCCTTCTGCTCACTCAGCCTCCCGATTGTGGCTAACTGCTCACTGCTACATATTTGTTTGTGCTATTCAGCAATTCACTTGTTCACAATCAACGAAAACATGGCATCACTGGTTCTGATACAGATTGAAGGGATAGTCATGGAACATCTCTACCTCAAAAGGATTACTTAAACACTCAGTTTACTCATTTGCTAAATATGCTGCTTCCAACAGTTATAAACTAAAATCTCCACGACACACAGATGAATGGATTCAAGCAACTGGCATTCTTGCTTATTTCCATTTTGTCAGGACAGTGTGCTGTGTTTTCTGGTTGCTGAGTCTTGAGTTTGCCTTTCACGTGTGCATATACAAAAGAAGAGTTATCTTAGTTCTGTTTGTTGTTTTCAGTAGATTGACAGTCGCCAAGTGACATTGTTAGATAGCCTCGTTGGCTGTAATGTTTCTTGTTTTGCAAAGCACATCTTTGGACTATGGGAAGAAATCTACATGTGCACAGAGAAAGTACCAAAGCCAACATTTTAAGTGAAATAACTACATCAAATTAACACTGAATCATTCAGGAAACTGTGAAGTCATGTAATAGTACATCCTGTAGCTTCTACCATTATCTGTATTGTTGTAAACCTTGCACAAAAATAGCTTCTTCCAGTGCCTACTGGAGGAAGTATTTGTGAGGGCCTTCAGGTTAAATGCCCTGAAGAATTTTACAAGCAATGTATGCTTACACAAAAGGGACTCCAGTTTTCTTTCCGTTGGTGCCCATGGCAGCCTTGAGATTTTCTGTCTCGGTCCCAATTCTCCAGCTCCTTCTAAATATGTGTCCTAAATTCTCTTCCTTCCTGACAAACTGTGTGCCCTAAATTATCTACACCGGTCTTGTTTTATTTCTAACAAATGCACCCTCATGCTATTCTTTTTTGTGCGAGAGTTAGTAAATGTGCCTGACACATGTAATCTCTTTGCAGCCTCGTGTCTTTTTGAGCTTTTTAAAAACAGCTAAAACATGAAATGCACTGCAAAGTGTTCGGGCAGTGACACCAAATACACCACTCTTTTAAAAATTGCTAAGATTGTTGTAATTCTACCTACATCTATTGCCCATTATGGGTCCCTTTGAGTATATAGTCCATTCCTCTATTTATTTATACAAAGAGGGGGGGGGGATCAAATGACTTAGAGACCAAGATTATAAGATTGGGGCTGTAAAGTAGTTCATACATGTGTGTGTGTGTGTGTGTGTGTGTGTGTGTGTGTGTGTGACTTTGGCTCCCAAAAAAACTTTCCAGACTTTTTAATGTCTGGAAGCAAAAGGATGCAGCAGCCTGTCTCTGACTTGCTCTTCTCTCTCAGTCACATCATAACTGCCTGACATCCAAAGAAAACTGAGAATAATTGCTAAATTAAAAACATTTTCTTCTTACTTCTGCACACTCATACACACATATACTTTCCAACTTCATCTCTCTTACACAAGCCTTTCCTGCTGACTGCAGCCCTTTTTCATTTGATCTTGGGGAACTGAGATTTTATAAACTTAACCCATACATACATGTGCAATTTTATTGGACTCAGCATAATAAGTTTTCCAGCCATGACTGAGCTTTAAAAATGTATATATTTGTAGCTCAAAGGTGTGCTTGCTGTGTCCATGTTTAATTATAGAAAAAATATATCATTTATGATATCAAAGTGGAAATTTCTTCAGAGTTTTTTTTTGAAAGTTGGTTCTTATTAATTAAGGCGGAGAATGATGATAATAGCATATGCAAATACCTTTTAAAAGTGCAGTTATCTGGGAGTCAGGATTTTTTTTTAAAGTAAGAATATCAGGGTTGATCTGACCTTTTGAATAATTTTTCATCCATTATCTAACAATGAAAAACTCATTAAAACTGCTGGAGCCCATTTAGTAGAGAGCTTAATGAACTAGTCTGAAAGACCCAGAGCAGCCAAGGCAAACCAAAAAGGACTGCACTGGCTCAATGTAGTGTATATTGCATCACTCAGTGACATGAAACATGAAAAGATAGCCATATAGTAAGTGGGAAGCCATTAATACTCCCCCATGCCAATACTAAGATCTAATCTAAATTGATTTCAATCAGTACTGACAAATCAAAATTACTGACCCAGGGCTGTATTTTTGTTCTACAGGTAATTGTTTTAGGGATTCTGAATGGGATGGATTGAGGCTGCATTATGCAAGATTTTTATTCAAAATACACCTGTTATATTAGGCTCACCAACATTTTGACCTGTACAAAATAAGAACGACTAGAGGAGAGGGAGGAAAAGGTGGCATGGTAGCTATATGTTGCCAGAACCAGTATTGCATCGATGGCTTACTTATCTTAAACAGAGTTGCACTATACAATACTAGATATAATACTACATACTTAATTCATCCACCCACCCCCCAAAGCCTCCCCCTCAAACTGACAGACAGAAAGAAAAAGTGATGCAAAGCAGCTTGTTCTTTAACTGGAGCAACCACCTGTTTCAGGATCAGTTTACAACTCTGCTTTTTACCCCCTTCTTAGATTTCGGCAAGGGAAAGAAAGGATAGAAAACTATTTAAAAAGGGGATGTTGTCAGCATACAGTATTATATTGTGAGAATGTGTATGTATGGCATATTAATGTGGAGACATACATAAATCATCTGTATGCATGTTCCACTGAAGGACAACACTGAAATATATTTGCATCAACTTTGTTCAACCATATCATCATCAGATCCACTTCTAATGCACTATCCACGAAAGGCCTTTACGTCTTAAAATACATACATATACCTGCGCGTCTGCACTCAGATAAAGGTCTGCTGGTGCTCTCTGCTGCATCCGCCATTTCTTAAATGATGTACACAATCCTGCGTAAAAAATTACATGTCTTTCTCTCTCCATCTCTCGCTCTTGCACTCTATTTCACAATTCTTCTTATTCCCCCATTTCTTCTCCCTCGTGTGTGTCTTTCACTCACATGTCACACACTTTCAAGTCCTTTGCTTCTCAGACATTTAATTCCATATATTCCACTTATTACACAAACAAGTGAGTGTGTGGGCGAGTGAGTGGTTGAGTGTGTGGGTGAGTAAGTGGACAATTGAGTCACTGGTTGAATTGATGGTGGAGTTTGGGTGGGTGAAGATTTGGTTTGTGGGTGCAATGTCCAGTACACTGTAACTTTGCGAGGCAACAAACATTTTTCAAGCAAGTTCAAAATCTCTTCAAGTTGATTTTCACACCACTGGCATAAACTGAAAACAATGTGTTGCCTAAAAATTGTGAGCTCAATGTGTAAACATATGGAATTTATACATGTAAAGTATACATTAAATTATGTGTAGTAGTTCTTTTTGGATTAATGTGTCAACTATTTTACCAATCAATAGATGAATTGCTTGGTCTAAAAAATATCAGAGTGAAACATTCAGAATTCCTCAGAGAGCAATTTGCCGTCTTCAAATATCTGACCAGAAGTCCAAACCCAAAAATATTCAATTAACTATTAGTTAATAGCAGGCAATCTTCGTATTGGAGAAGCTGGGACCAGAGAATGTTTGGCATCTACTTGAACAATGACTTTACTGATTAATTGATTATCAAAATTTTTGACGATTCATTTTCTGTCGATCAAATAACAGAATAATCTTGTAGTTAATAGGTTCATGTTTTTTAACTCCATGCTAGTAATTAGAAGTCTATGGCAACAGATATAATTCAACACTTTTAGTTTGAACACTCACTTGGACCAATGTCAGCCTTATGGGATATATGACTAATGTGTAAGTCAGTGAGGACAGAGGACAAAAAATTCAACTGATCTACTTAAAAAATAGAAAAAGAATAAAAACACAAGCAGTGAGGTCTTTGATCTTTCAGCAGTGAAGTACTGGTGTGACTACAGCAAATATGATATTAGACACATTACACACACAAACACAGACAGTAGTTTGTGTAAAAGCTTGAAATTGAACCAGTCCCCCCAAAAAAAAAAAAAAACCCCAACAACAACAAAAAAACAGCACAACAGGCTGACAGATCAAAGGTGTCTGATAGCTAACCTGCCTGTGTCTCATATCCACACCTCTATCTCTCCTCTCCCCATGATCCTGCTCATCAATGCCAGCCTGTCTCTTTCTCCTACTCTCACACTAATCCATCCATCATTCCCCTTAGCCTTACCCTAATTAATACCCTTTGCCTACCTGCCTCACTGTCTCTCTCTCTCATCCATGTATCCATCCATCACCCTTGCTGGCCTGCCCAGGTCATTACCCACTGTGATGATGGTTTTGTTGCTCTAATTAGCCTAATTATAGTTGTCAGTTATAAGCTGGTCCTCTGCAGGGACCTTGTGATCCTACTGTGACTCTATCTGACCTTGGCCATTGAGTGTGCGCATGTGTGTGTGTGATACCTCTGTGCCCATGGCTGACCTCAACACTGCACTGCACTCATATTGTCTCTTTCTCCACTTCGGAATTACTTTCTTTCTTTGTTTTTCAGTGTATTCTTATTTGTTTATCCTCTTCTAACTACCTCCATTCTTTTTAACACCGCTCCTTTCCTTTTTGTTTTTTACTTCCTACCGTACCTGTCACCCTGGCCTTATATCACCCATTTGTGGTTAAAATAAAGTACAATCTAACATTCCTATTTCACTACTAGTCCACTCAGTTCTACTTTGTTCTACAGTGCTGTTGTTATATGCTCTCTAACCTAATCTGTTTTATTCTTTCCATTTTAAGGACCATAGTGAATGTCTGTTGCGAATGTCCAGTTCAATTCCATTTTATTTCATTCTATAAAGGACTTTCAGGAAATGTAACACACCCACTGACAACTATAGTGGAGGCCATCAGCTCTTGAGTAACAATAGGTGTGAAACAGCTTATTGCAAGTACAAATTGGCTGTCTAATTCAATGGATGGTTAATTTTGGTCATTAAAGTTTTCTGTTCTTGTTGTTCACATATCTGTATCTGTTTTGGACACTGGCTAAAATATCAGCAAATATGTGCGGCTAGCTGTACTAACTATTTAGACTGCTAGCAAGGTCAAAGTAACAACAATAACAAAACTCAAAACTAAAAATCATTGCTCAGGAAAGAAAAAACAAGACAGGAAAGTTTGTCAAAGAATCATGACAAGTTGATATTTTCATGGCCAATAAATGTGCCTTGCCTATTTGTTTGGTATTTTAAAGTAAGAGGAGAGGTGCTACAAGAGAGGAGTTCATGCAAATGAGATAGCACATGGCAAAGTGTTGGTAATTTGGCCAAAATGGGGTCTTTGACTTTGTGCTGAGAACATCTCACTCTGCACCTGGTCTGTTCTGTGACAGAAATGGGCAGCAATAATATAATACGGTCAAATGAGAATAAATGCTTTGATTAAACATTCTCCAACCAGTAGACATAATTAGATTAGATTAAAGTTTAATGCAATTATAGCAAAGATGACAGTAATTCAGTCTTCTAGTCTTTTAGACTGTATGAAAGCCTTTCCTTTCAGTCTTAAAGCCATGTGATGGCAACAGGCTAGATATATGTGTGGCATATGTAGCCTCTGAAGTGCAGCAACACTACACATCATGATCCTTTGTGGTTACTTCGGTTAAATCATGCACAACCAACACAAAGTTGCTGCAAAATGACCACACCGCATTTCTAATTCTGAGAATATCAACCTGGTCTGGGTAATTTGGTCTGCTGCCAGTTTGTGCCTTGCAAATATTGGGTGAAGGAGAAGCTGAAATCCTAAGGATGCATTAAGACACACACAGATCAGTAAGAAAAATCTTTAGACAGTTAAGTTCACTTTCCTCTAGATAGATAGACAGACAGACAGACAGACAGACAGAAAGACAGACAGACAGACAGACAGACAGACAGACAGACAGACAGACAGATAGACAGATAGATAGATAGATAGATAGATAGATAGATAGATAGATAGATAGATAGATAGATAGATAGATAGATAGATAGATAGATAGATAGAGGAGTACTTTTAGGTTACGAAATCCTATAAACAAACTGCTTCATTCACCTTGCAAAACAATGTAACACATAATTTATTTTTACTTGGTTGTACACATTTCACTTACCTACATAATCAGTAACTATATGTGGTTATGATGCGGATCACTGTGTTGCAAAATAAAACCATAAAACGTCACACACAGAAAACCAGGCTTTCGATGTCACCACAAGTGTAAATTCAACTTGCAAAGAAACATCATTTGCCTTTGGCTGCAGATTTGTTTTGCCGTATATTCACACACTGCAACTCAACACTTCTTTCACTAGAATATTATGTTCCTTCTTGGAGAAGACAATTTGTATTTTGCCATCCTTTGGTGAGCTATTTTACTCCTGCGGCACTGTTTTTGACACAGCTATTGAAGAGGTACGAGACTGGCTAAGAGGATAATAGTTAATCACCTCACCCCTCTGATTTACAGTATATTCTGCTAGATTCTGTCCTATACTTTTGTACACAGGGCACTGCATTTATATGAACCAAAATAACAAGTACACCCTTGTGTACGCCCTTATTGTCCTTGTGCACATAACCAAGTGCTTTGCGCTTTTCTTTGTGACTTGTGACTGTTCTCTTAAAATACAGCCTCTACTATTACAGTATTTAACACTTTCATTTAATACATTTAACATATGTCTTTTTTTCCTGCATGTATGTTAAATTCTGAACTCTAATTTCTGCACAGGCATGAAGGTCTTTTCTATTCTATTGTATTCTATTCTATGTGCTTTAAAAGTGGCTATTAGCTGGCAGTTTTTTCACCCGTCCTTTGTGCTACATGCCATAATTATGATTAATGAAAAGCTTTTCTACTTCATACTGGCTCAAAGCAGTGTGTGTTTGTGAGGGACTTTATGTCTGTGTTAGCTTTTTTATGATGATATATGTGATGTGTATATGTGATTTGTACATTTAACTGTATGGGTGTGAGAGCAGGTTCCCATTTCTATAGTGTATCAATCTTTATGGAGAAGATTCCTGTCTAAATGTCTGGCATCTCTTCCTCGTTTTTTCTTGCATCTCTGTTCTCTTTCATTTTGCCTTTTATTTTCTCTTACTCTGCCTCAAACCCCCCTGCAACCACCCACCATCCCTCTATGCCTGGCCCTCCCTCATTCTTGCTCTCTGCATGTGCTCCTCTTTAGACCCCCTCCATCCGTCTCTCTCCCAGGCATCTTTCTGCTCTGATGAAACAGATGTCCCTTCATTAATAAAGACCTGGTCTACCACAGTAATGAAGGACTGAGCGAGCATGCACAAAAGAGAGGAGGAGAGGAAGAGTACAGAAAGATAATATTTAACATGCATGTGTGCATGTTATGCCAACAACCAGAACACATTGCACTACAGCACTAACCCACTCCTCTTTTCCTCCCTGTAGGCAAACACACCAACATGCAGACACATTGGGCTTGCTAGCTAGATACAAATCACAATGTTTTAGCTCTATTGTAATTTTGTATGGAGTGTCTGGCTGTTACTGAATGTTACCAATGCATTTCCAAGCCCCTGTAAACTAAACTAAACCTGGGGAATTATTAAAGTGGGAATATCAAGCTGTAGTGTGCAAAATGCCAGAAATTATCTTAACTGCCCAGCTAAACAAGAATGTCCAGAACTGGAAGAAATAACCAAATAGAGCGAATACCTGAGGCTGAAGCACAGCGTGAATCCCTCATGCTTAGGAAAGTGTACTGTAGCTAAAGGAAATGCTTGGTTAGTTTCAACGAGAGTTTAAGTAGCTTCCTGTTGTGTTCTAAGGATAATCTCAAGTCTTTTTCCCTTGAGATCCCCACATGCTGAGGCACACCAGCTGTTCTCCCACTCTCACACACCAACACAAACTCTTCTCAAATGTGGACACCAATACACATCTTCACACTGGCAAATACACAAGATGCTTGATAACATATTCACACAGAGATGCGTCAGCATGACAGCACACATGCACACACAGGTTAACACCTTTCAATAACTGCCCATGAAATTATCTGCTTAAAGCGCCATGCACTGTCTACAAATACTATGGATGGATCAATCAATCAGTTTCTAAAACACTCTACAGTAACTGATGTATCTTCATATGGCCAGAACAAATCAATCAACCCGTGAACTGAGAAGAAGGGGCGGGTGAAGGTGGGGAGTCAGGGGAAACTGAGGGCTTCGAGGGCCACCACACTCTCAACTTAATGTTGTGTGTTCCCTCAGTTTTTATCTCCCTTTGATCCACTCTAATTCTTAAGGAGAGAATCGAAGGCCCCCGTTCTAATTTCAAAGAGCGATTTACTGGCTTTGTTGTCAAAGCTGACTAACGCTGTTAGTGTTTGGTGCTACACATTGTTCTGTTGTCGTTTTTTTTCCATTAGTCACATTCAGTCAGCAACACATCTTTTATTGGATCATCAGCAGGGCAAAAACATGTCACATCAGGGCAGATAAAATGCTAACTTCCATTCTGCCAAACACACTGGAGACAAATTGAGTGACATGGCCTTCCTCTCAGTGGTGAAATGTTTCCATCAGAGACAGATTCACACAGCTCCAAACCGATTACACTAACAATCCTCCAAGCTTTCTTCCTTATATAATTTGCCCCACATTGTTCTGTGTCTTGACTGGCCAATTTAAAAACAAAATCAGTCAAAAACAAATCTCACTCTGACAATTTCCTCCAATATAGGCTAATGTACAAAGCTCATTGTTGAGCATTGTCTCGTTCAGCTGATGAAAATATCATAAGAAACTACTCCAAATGTGCTACATGACAAACAAATACTGAAATAAGGCTACCATTTAGTGCGCTGACATGGTTGCTTTTTACAAAAGTCACATAATGACCTTTTCCATTGTACCTCTGTTAACAGTATACATTGGGTAATCTTACAAACACAGCGTCTTCAGCCCAAACAACATTAAATAGATGTCACAATAGCTGAGTCGCACTGGAAGGGAAAACAAAGCTAATGTGTTAACAATAACACTATAGTACATCAACTCCTTGAGGAACAAAACATAATCCTTATGATTTATTAATGTGTTCAGTTACATCGGACACACATATAAATGCTGCATGATGTGTACAGTGCAGTTCAGCAACAAGCTTAGATTTAGATATAGTGACAAATTTGACTTGAGATGAGATACGACACCCAACCCTGCCAACAGGGCGATGCAATCACAGCTAGGCAAATCACCTGCCATCACTCAAAATGGCCAACTTGTGGCTTCGCTCAGTATGAATTACCTGTAGACAGTTAGGGCATGCAAATCACTGCTGAGTCAAACAGATTGATTTATATAAATCAAAAGAGAATCATGTACGACGGACAACAAATAATACATGCTGATTAGGAATGAAAAGAAATGACGAATGCTGATTTTTATGGTTATTCTGAGTACATCAAACTTGGCATAATAGGATTATCAAAATATAATTTTCACATTGCATTGTGAGCGACAGCCGATGAAGCTGGTGTCTAAGTTAATACATCTATCGGTAAATCTTTTAAACTAGAAAAAGACATTTTTCAATTGACATGTATTAGTATAGAGCTCATCAAAGAGAGTTAGACTAGAAATCATCAAATTAAAACAGTTACTTCTTTTATTCTGTTACAGTTAAAAATGACCCACTTAAATCATTGCACAAAAAAGTGTCTCAGTAGTCTAAAGTGGCTGTCTTCCTATAATCCATCAGTGTCTTCT
Source organism: Siniperca chuatsi (assembly GCF_020085105.1). Lineage (NCBI taxonomy): Eukaryota > Metazoa > Chordata > Actinopteri > Centrarchiformes > Sinipercidae > Siniperca > Siniperca chuatsi. The sequence goes on along the minus strand of NC_058046.1, from coordinate 21,235,331 downwards.
TACTTTTTCCTCCTCTTTTTCTGCACTCTCACACATGCTGTTAGTCTATACAGATGGAATTTGATTTCCATCTTTGAGAGGGGAGAGGACGAGAGGAGAAGAGACTTGGCAGGGATAAGAGAGCCACTTGAGAGCACTGAGACCTACATAGAATTAGATTGCTTTGGAATACACCCATGAGGTCACATTTACCATAACGAAGGTAAATCAAATGTTCAGCTGTCTTGATTGGAGAGAGAAACAGGCTAAGCAATGACTGGTTAGATAAATGATGGATAGATGGCAGATGGCACATACAAACCTGGGCCAGTTGTGAGCTTATCCCTGCCTAGAGGGCGAATAGACCATTACATAGTCTATGGCCTGCCAGACTAGATCAATCAATTACAAAAAATAATGGAAAGCTAAAAGAAATGAGCAAGATATTCGGATATTATGGATTTCATATCTTGTTCCTATGATGGTTTCCCTCATAACAGATATCATAAGAAAATATTAACTATATAGCTGGAATGCAATAAAAAAAATACTAATAACATCAGGAGAAAGCAATTTTCAGACCCAGGTTTGTAGTTTGACCCAACCCAGACACGCATACCTGTTTCATTCCTCCGTCATACCATGGTGCTTACTGCTTCCAGACAAATGGAGGTAGACATGTACGGATGGAAAAACATAAGAGAAGACACAAGAGAGATGGCGTAGTGAGATGAGTAAGGTGGAACATGAGCATGGAATACACACAAATGAATACAAGCACATGAATGAACATAGATGGGGAGGCACACAAAGGAGCATGGAGATGTGTTTGAGTGGGTAGGAAACAACATGGGCAAATCTGGCTACAAACAAAAATTGTCAGCGATATACATGTTACCATTTAAAAAATAGCACTAACACAGACATACAGACAAACGTCACTCACAAAGAAGCAATGTTTATCAATATGGCTGTGCAAAGCGTGGTGATTCCCAGAGTGTTCAAGAAACGAAGTGTTCTTGAACTTGTTTATGATGTGCAGAGCCAATAGCACGAAGAGATTACATGTGACAGTAAGAGAGACATTAGAGATCTGTGTGATTGCCTGTTGGTGTTTGTGTGTGTACTGCATGTGTGTGTGTGTCACATATGCAAAAGGAAATACAGCAGCCAAAGAAAAAGGCCTGTGTTATACACATGTGAAAAAGCACTACGTTAAGGAGAGGGCTTAAACCGGATCTGCTATAAAGCAAAAGCTCTTTCAACTGCAGTAAAGTCTACCTCAGTTAGAGCAAATGTGTATCCTTACCCTCAAACCTACAATACACAAACACACATCCACCTAGATGAACATGCATGCATAAATATTGCATATTCACACAACAAACACACATAAAAAATGCATCGGTAGTAATTCGTAAAAGGAGATAGGACAAGGAAACTGTAGTGTCAGTACAAGTAATGGTGATCTGAAAAGGGAAGTGAGGAAGGAAAGTGAAGACAGAGAGAGAAAGAGGAGCCATGAAAGGCAGCAGCACTGTAGAAGGTGCCAAGACAGTAGGAGGTCTGGAAAAGGGACAGAGGAGAAGGGTGGCAGATGAGAGGAGGATCAAAGACCAGGACGACAGGATAAGAAGTGGAGATGCCAGTTCAATTTAGGATTTCTGAAAACGGCCTCATACCCTATCTATAGGTGATGAGACATACTCAGTACTCTTAAGGCAGACATCGCTGCAATAATGTTGTTATGTTATATGTTACTGGCGTAAACATCACTGTAGATAGGATTAAAATATGACAAAATATGCTGCCATTTATAATGTTCAAAATAGGTGAAAACCATACACATGAAATGACAAGCATTTAGCGGTGTCTGCTTAAGTTAATTGCGAATAACAAAAATTAATAATTTACCCCCTTAGCAAATTTAGGCATATTTTGTGGAAAACATGAATGTTTGGAACATACTGCACAATGGGATGGACAGCAGAATGGATTATGCTGCAGGAGTGGTTTGAGACGTCTCTATGGACATTTTGAAATCTGTTGTCACTGTGAAACTGGGTCGGAATTCATTGCAACTGTTGTAAAGCCAACCACACTGCAGCTGCCGTCCTCCACAAAGGAGCAAGCTATAATCTTTTCAGAGCAACATTCAACTTTGAAGGCAGGTTTCAAGTACTCAAAACACAGGTTTTCGGTGGACGAGATTACATCCTATGAGATTTGAAAGCGTGTAATTCTCATCTGGGACACAATCTCCCTTATTTGTCATTCGCTCTGCCTGTGTGAACAAAAACTATTGCCATCACTTGTTCTGGGAGAGAAGTTAAGCCATGCTTCCTCTCAGCCTTACACACCATTTGCAGATTAAGTTATGCTCTTTTTTTGGTTTAGGAAATCAACAGAAGTGATACATTCCTATCCAATCAAAATTGCAGAATCACCAACAGGATGTCAGAGAGGATAGGACGTCTAGTTCATTTACACACAAAAATTAACTTTTGCATTAATACAGAATCAACCCTTTCATAAATACACCCCTGATAGTAAAAATGCTCAAAAAAGCCATTTGGCCTTTGCCATGCACCGATGTTCTGCTTCTATCTAAGAAGTAGCAGTGTAAGGCACACAAAGAAAATAATGCAGAGGACAAAGTCTCCGATTAGAAAGTATACTCACTACAAGTTCATTGTCACTCTCAATTCTTTAATGTTTTGAGCTGTGAACTATCCAATGAGGATGGGAGGCAATTAATCATTCAAGGTGAATGCAAGGAAGGTTGTACAGAAGGCAGCATAGTAAAGAGGAAAATATGGCATACAATTAACTTACGATACAGTGATGAACATAGTGTGACTGTATAATCAAATAGAGAATAGGACCATTAAATATGAGCAAAACATGACTTGCTTTGACAAAAAGAAAAAGTGAGAAAGTGAGTGAGAAAGTGAGGGAAGGAGAGAGTCGGATGCCTCTTGACACCAGCGTTAAAATGTTAATCTGGTCTCGACCTTTTGGAACATATCTAAAGACGCCAGCAGGAGTGCACACACACACGTGTCTGCTGTAGTCACACTCTGGGTCCTTAATTATGTTAACCCGCTACTCAAATAAATTAATATGTGACCACAGATATGGTTGTTTGGTACTGAAAGCTGGGGAAATTGAAGGAGCAGGAGAGAGAGAGAAAATGGTGGAGAGAAAAAAGGGACAGAGGGGAAAAGAGAAACAGGTGACAAGTGAAAAAACAGGGACAGAGGGGAAGATAGAAAGTTTGAGAAGGAGAGGAGAGGGAGCCAAGAGGCAGAAAGGACCTCTCTTCATTCATTACTGATAAGAGCAGTTATAGGTCAGCAACATGACACACTTGTGCAGGAACGCATGCATACACACTTGGGGGCACACTTGGCAAGAAACACACACACACACACACACACAGGATGACTCGTCCTCCTAAAGCCTTCACAGCTTTGTCATTGAGTATTGCTTACCCTCTCTCCTGTCTTCATGAATTGATATCTTTCACCTTGTCACTTTTTTCCCCTGAACTTGAGTCCCTTCCCTCTGCTCTCATTACCTTGTTTCCTTTCTTATTTCCTTTTCATACTTTTCTTTTGAACTCTTAAGGAAGATCGTGCCTTTGAGGTTGTACAGTAGCTCCTTTGGTACTCAAACTACCACTGGACTTAATATCTGTGGACTCTAAAATAGCAGCTCAAGATCCTCAGTCTTTGTTAAGTTTTACCATTCTCATATGGTGTCTGTAATATCAACAGCTGTTAATGTTTATTAGAGCTCATACACTTTATTTTCTTCCACAGTCCCCTTTGTAATTTTTTATTTGTCCTTCATTTCCTTTGTCCTTGACTTGACTGCCTCTCCAAGTTTTCTTTACTTCCTTTCTGCCCTCACCTCCTTCTCCCTTCCCATCCTGTTCCTTTACCCTCTCTGTCACTCTTTCTCCTGGCCTTCTCAAATCTTATCCTCATCCTGTTTTCCTCATGTCCTCCCTTGCAGTCGCCTTGTCCCCTCCTGTCCTTCTGTCTCCCTCCCCGCCTACTCCGATGTACCCAGTGTCATTGTTCAGATAATTATTTATTAACATGTTTATGTCGCCACTGTCCCTGTCTGTTGCTGCCATCTGTGCCCAGTTAGGTGCCTGCCTCCCTGTGCCGTTCTGCCCTGCCCGTGGGGGAGAGAGCCATACATGGGGGCACAGATCAGAGACTCCCACACAAACACATACACACACTCTCTTTCTCTGTTCTTCTTTCTTTGACACACAAACCCACACTCACACACCTTCTACTGACAGCCTCCTCTCTCCCCTGTGCTGCCCCTGGGGCTAGGTGGGGTTAGCCTGGATGAGAAGCAGGCAGCATTAGCCACCACAGTCCCTTCTGTCCTGTCCTGTCCTGTTTTGTTTGCTTTGTTCTCTTCTGTCAGCTCTACATATAAAAGAAGGCGGTGGTAGCAGGAGTGGTGTTACCTTGATAAAGTTATTTAGAGGACAAAGGAAGAAGGCACATTTCAGGCACATTAAATAGCTAATTATGGATTGCCTGGGAATGTTTCATCAAGCATTGAGGGCTATATCAGCCAAGTTAAATGCATTATATTGTTGTTGCTTACTTTTTGTGTATCTAAAAATAGACTTCTTCCCCCAATGCCAAAAGATTCATTGAGCTCATGATAAAAGCACAGCTGTTAAAGAAAAGGTTTGCTGGGAAGCTGTAAATAGCTTGTTAATGCTTGGGCTATCTGTAAACATGAAAAGAAATGTTGCCTTCACCTAAACAAATCCAGATTTGGGTTTAAAGCAGTAAGTCATTCAGTATTCTGTGAAAGGACATTTTATCAAATACAACATATTGCACGGTGACATGCTAATGCAACCTGAGCCCAATCCTGAAGGATTTAAGCATCTGACTGAGTGTCATTCTCACCATGTTGTGATATGACAGAGGGAGGAGGAGGAGTAGGGCGGACAAAGAGAGAGGAAAGAAAACACAAAGAGAAATAAAGGAGGAAAGAAGAAGAGGGAGGGAGGTAGAAGGAGGCAGAAAAAGCATGTGGGACTGCAGGAGGATTGTGATCATGCATCCTAGATCTCAATAAGTAAACAGAACAAATATTCTCCATCTCTTCGCCTCCTTCTCTGCTCTTCTCACAAGCCATTCCAAGTCCCCTGCCGTCCATTCCCTCATCATGATCTCTATCTGTTGGCTTCTTCAATTCTTGGCAGTCCGTCTCTCTCATCTCCTCCGCTCCCCACAGCAGCTTTCTTTCATCCCCTCTTGTTTTTTTTTTGCTCCATCTCTCCCTGCATCTCTCCAGCTCTCACACTTCTCTCAGCATCAGGTTTTTTTTTCTTTACATTCCTACTTCAATCCAACTAATCTTCCCTCTCTATGTCATTGTGTCTGTCTGTACGAATGCATCAGTCTAACTTTCTCTCTCTGAGTAGGAGACTAGGAGGGAGGCTGGCGGAGGAGGTGGTCCTGGTGGCCTCTATCAAGAAGCAGAGAGGAGCGTGGGTACTTCCTCGGGGAGAGTGCCTCATTAGTGTGAATGGTACACAGCAGAGCATGTAGAGACTGTGTGTATATGTGTCTGTTTGAGTGCCTCTGTCTATAATTAGGAGTCACAGCGAGTAGTGCTGTGGATCACAGTTAGATAAGTGCTCTGGCACCTAGCCAGCATTGGAGCTAGCCTCCATACACACACACCCCCACACAGACAGCTCCCACCTCTGAGGTTCTTGTATGGCAGTGCAGTGTGGTTGTTGGGAATGGTTTGGCTTCCGCCTCTTCTGCAGATGGCAGGGGCCAGTTGGATGTATCCAGTTTTACCTTGTCTCTAGCTGAAAACCACATCCACAGATGCACACACCCACACACCTGTACTTTCTCATCTGCTCGTCTGAGGCAGGCAACAAGGGAACCACAATTGGTACCCAAAATAGAGGTTCAAAGACGTGATACAGCCACACATGCATGCACACACACTCAAACACTCAAAATAGGAAATCGTTCTTGCCCTCATTCAATCCCAGAAGGGACAACTCACACACATGTGCAAAACACACACACAACACTTCCTCCGGCATGCAAACTCCACCTGGGTAAAGGAGTCTAACATCTCGGTGTGACTGCCACTGGGCAGGCTTGCATACCCACACACACAGACACACACACACACTCTCTTTCACTCTCTCCACCTGCTACCCCTTCCCACTATGTTGATACAAGTGGACCGCCTCCTCCTCACCACACACATACAGAAACATAAGCACTGACTTTGTTTGGCAACCAACAAATGCAGATGTATGTTTACAAGGCACTCAATCACAAAGAGTCAATGTATTTACAATTCAAATGAATTCATAAAAGTTTAGAAAGCTCTGGTCCACGTAGAGCCTCCTCTGCCAGGCCTTTATGGGGCACTGCAAAACACTTCACCCTAATGGAACAGTTTACGACTTTAGTCAGAGTTTTAAGGCTGTAGAATAGATGCAGTGTCCGTGCAGCTTCATGATGCCTAGACTTTAGGTTTACCACTCAGTGCCACATTGTTATTTGTTTGGTGGATGAGAATCCAAATTTGGTGGAGCTTGAAGGGAGCTTAGCTTTGGTGAATGAGCAGGAGTCACCACAAAAGATTGTCACTGCCTGAGAGGCAAACGTGGCCCCAAACATACACCTCTTTAACCCTAATGACTCTTTGAAGGAGCTATAATTTACAAAATTGCTACCATGATAGACATAAAATAGATGCAATTAGCCATTGCTATGGAAAAAAAATACTGACTTTGTATTTCTAAAGAAATGTCCGGGGTGTTTTCTATTGGCTTACAGTGCATACAATCTCATTTTTGGCACAAGCATCTAGTGGGCATTATGAAAAGTGCATCATGAGGCTTTTCTGACTTCAGCACTCAGCCATGGTGGTTGCCACTTGGTTTCACCTTGCTGAATAAATGAGGTTTAGCTCATTTATGTTGTTTGCCCTGCAACAGGTCCAGAAGTGACTAATAATTCAACACCACAGCATTATTGTCAGTCCTTGAGGAGTTTAATGAGCAAAAAGAATCCCCAACACACACACACACACACACACACACACACACACAGACACACACAAAGATGATGAGGGATTTCTTGCAGCAAATCTGGATGTTTGTGTAAAAATAACTCAACTACACACACACAGACAGACAAAAATACACAGTCAGAAGTGTGTAGGTGCCCTTGTGCAAATGGAGCAAACAAATGAAGCTCTAATGGCTCTTACTGTCTCTTTATGCTTTAACCTTCAAACACTGAGAAGAACATGTGTGCACATAGACAAATCTGGGCACACCACAGACACAGGCCCTTTTTAATTTATGATTAACATTAGATGTGTCCTTATTGAGTGTGTGCATGTGGAATTGGGTCGTGGTGTGCATGTATGAATGCCTGTGTCTATGAATGTGTGTGGGTCTGTTATGTAATGTGAGTGTGGTTAAGTGGAGGGTGGTCAAAGCCTGTATGGATAAGGTCACGTGTCACACGGGTCAATAAAAGGTTCTCTAGTGCTGTGACAGGTGGGGTTACAGTTCATAGTGCAATGACAGATAGGGTTAAAGTTCACACATGTACAGGAAGAGGAAGGCTGGGACACCGCATTCACACGTTGGTGCTCTTAATCCTAAAGCATGCAAGCTCAACTTCAGTACAATCCAGTACAGCGGGTAGGTAGGCAGGAAGCAGGGAATAGACATGAGAAAAAAGTACTCTTTGTTTAGTTTTCCTCCCTGGAGACGTTTTCACTTTTGGAAATTCCTTAACTCCCCTGCAACATAATATTTTCTGTGCAGTGTTTCAAACTACAGTATTTAAAATACTAACTTTTCATACAATCTACCAAAATGTTGGTAGGCAGTTGATGAATTTTCAAATGAAAACATTTCCACAAAAGGAGGGAAAAATAAAGTGCATCTTTAAAACTATGGTGACCGCATACTGTAATTTAAAAATCCCTGATTGGTTGGTTAGGATGTGCCAGTCTCCTTTATAGAACTGGACAGTGCAAAAAGCATCCTATAAATACAGGATGTATGAATACATATTGGAGCAAAATCCACATTTTGGTCATTTAAAATGAGGCAGAATCTTTGAAGTAAGCTTAATAAGGCATTTTAAGCACTTGAATGCCCTCTGAGCTTAGAGAATATACAGACCGGAGTGTACTTCACCTTGTTCAATATCTGAAACTATGTCATTTGTCAAGATCATTGGCTTATAACAGAAATGGTCTGCACCATCGAATTGCAATAAAAGAGAAATTATCTGTACCATTGAACAGAGATTTTTCCCCCCTCTGACTTAAACCACAGAAAATATTACATTGGCTTTTATCCCGACTTCACACAGACAGAGCTGTTCTTAAACCAGAAAAGAGATGATCTTGGGGTCACCATCACTTCGGGTAGGATTATCTAAGATAGGTACAATAGGCAGCATTCTTCTCAGAGGGTCTCCATACAAGGATTGATTAATAGATAAACTGTCTCGGCTTAACTCATCCGCTCATATCACTTCACTTCACATAATCAGCAGTGGATTCTATGACACCACCTGTTTAAATGTAAGTCAGTAAGGCTTTTGAAGTGCATGATATAATTATCTTTTGTTTTTAGAACCTTAAACACTTTTGTCAGCACATTTTATATCAGGAGATTTTTTAAATATATAATATATTTTTTAATATTGAATTCAAGTGTGTAAAATCTAATTATTACTACACTGACAGTCTCAAAAACTTCAATCAATTCTGATTGTGGAAAACAAATGGAATAAAAACTGTATTAGCTGATTTGTGAAGTAAAGCAATTGCAGATCAGCGTTTAATCAGCCTGTAGAGACATGTAGAACTTAATCAAGCCTCAGTACCAAGACCCCCTGTTTTCCCATCTAGTACGGTACACTAAGGTAGACCACTACGAGACACAGTCACGTCCAGTCAGGTGATATCAGAACAGAGACACTCACTCAATTGTCTCCTTGACGACAAAGTGGCGCTCCCATGCGCCTTGATGCCCTGGAAACAGAAGATATGTTGACACAAAGAGCAACCGATAAAAAAAAAAAAGAGGGCATGGAGACAAAGAGGGATTGTTGTTAGATCAGAGGAGAAAGCAATACATTACTTTGGTATATTTCACTGCAATCATAAATCAACCTCCTCAACACTGCCTCCCCCCTAATGTGAATTTATCAGTGGCGGACTGTGATTTGTCATTACGTGTAAATAACTGCAAACAGGTCTTTGCAAACTGAACAAATATATACAGTGTCGTTGATGCAAAGCAACTTACAAAGTTGAATGGTGGTTAATTTTTTTTGACACATGGCCACTGTTATAAGTGCAATTTCCATGAGACTTACCCACATGCTTAGTTCATTCATCCATGCATTCACCACTACAGAAGATGTCCGTCTATTAAAAGACATGGCAATGTGCACTGGCTACACACTGCACGAGGATTCATTTGCCTCCTTTCTGTGTAAGGTGCTTTGCATCAATGACACCAGTTTTGATGAACAGAAGAAAAAATAAAGCTAGTGGGGGACACCGCAGCAAAGTACAGGGTTTATAAGTACTGATGGTTTGTACTTCATGTTCCCACAGAGCGATTTGCTTGCAAAAAACTACAAATGTACCGATTCCACAACAATGTGCTTAGAAGCCATGAGACAAGGACACAATTTTTAGGCAAGGAGCTGGTATACTGACTGCAGATAACGGCTGATACAAAGAAACAATTAAATGCTATCCAGCATTACCTTACCACACTGATTCTCTAGCACTCACATTATAATATTAAGTAAAATTTCTCACACACACACACTGCTCTAATCCTAGCAGGCAGATGGAAAGAGGTCTTGAACAGTAAAAGTTGATGGTCACATAAAACTTCAATAAAATACCCTATTCCCCTGATCATAGCCTTTACATCCTCAATGCAACGGGGGTAGCTAACCTATATAAGCCTGCTCCATGCCACAGCAGCCGCCCCCTCCCCCTCCCTGCGTCAAATTGCCTAAACCCTGGTGCCTTCATAACCTTTAATTGGCAAGTCCCAAATAAGCTGTCGTGCCATTGATTTAACTCACCGCTTCTCAGGTAACAGTCACTTCATCTGTCTGTCAGGTCTATCATACCATCTCTGAAACTCTGATCCGTAACTCTGCCATTCATTCATTCAGTAGCCATATGGCTTTGTATTCCAGCTTCACCTTTACCTTTTTTTGTTGTAGTTGAAATGTTTAGTAATTGTAGCAGTAGAGTTGGCATTAGCATGTAACTAAAAGTGAACTTGTTTGTGTTTGTTGTGCATGCATTAAAGTTAAAAGACATGCCCTCTCAAACAATAATTAAGATTATTAAGGGAACATGCTCCTATAAAATAATAATCCTTTTTAATAACAATAAGTATCATAACTCTGATTGAGCTCTCTTGCCAGCAAAAACAGCCATTCCCTATTATTATACAGTACATACTCTCTTAAGAATTATCTCCCATGGCGAATAATTCCATAATTGGGTTATGTACAATAATTATCCATAATTCCCTCTTCAAATCAACCATTTGAGTCCACAAATTCCTACAATGGGAAAAAGTGAAAGCACGACCACACCACTCTCACTTTAACATGAAAACTGGGCATAAATATAAGTCACCACATAAACGCCGGGAAGGGGAGGGGGAGGAGAGGAGAGGGTTAACAAGAGTTGGAGAGAAACTGTAATAAAGGATGAGCAGTGACAGGGAGGGGCAAGGCAGGGTGAAAGAGTAACGGTAATAAAGGAGATGAGGAGGATGAGGGAATGTGAACAGAGAGGTATACAGGTGAAAGGCAGACCATAAAGATGAGAATGTCGGAAGGCAGAGACAAAAGATATCAAGGAATGGATGAGAAACATACGAAAAATGAGAGACGATGGAAGGAAAGAGGAGAAAGATAGGAAAAGAAATAAAAAGTAAATGTTTGAGAAGAAGGACATGCAGTCTAAAAGCAAGAAGGATGACAGAGAAAGGGGGGAGATGAAGATACAGGACAGAGGGGAAAAGGTGGGAAGGGGCAGGGACAGAGAAAGGAGGAGCCATATGAAGATGGAAAGAGATCAGAGCAAAGAAAATGGATGAATATGTGCGGGGAGAAAGAAAGGAAAATCAAGGGTATTTCTTATGGAGGGGCACAAAAGAGGAAGAAAAGAGGAATTAAGGAAATCATGAAATTTAGAGAAGAAAGGGAAGAAAGATGGAAGGACAAGAAGACTGACAGACATAAAAAGAAGAATGTATAAAAACTCAAAGTAGGGCAGAAAACTGCCTCTCTCGTGCTCAGCCCCTATCTCCTCCTCTTTCTTTCTCTCTCTCTCTATCTTTCTTTCTTATTTCTATCCTTAGCAGCACCATTACTCAGTACGGCTGTACAAAATGATCTAGTTTACAGGAATAGGAGTTGGAGACCTACATAGTCACAATCATCACTGGACCCTCCATCCTCCTGCTTAAATTGGCACAGACGTGGAGAGCACTGATGACGCTGGTTCATATGATCTATGTCATCATAAATATTGATTCAGGGTTCCCCAGCCCCAGGAAGATACGTAAAGACCAACCAGTGGCGTTCATTAGGAGTGCTCTTTCAACTGGGGGTCCGCTGAACATGATCTGTGTTACCACCACACAGCAATAATAGGTGGACATAAGTAAAGGCAAGCTAAGCCAAAGCCTTCTTTTTCCCCTGACCTTTTGGATCAATAACCCTGGATGAAAACAACCCCAGAACCAAGGCAAAGAAAAGGAATCGATGGTTGTTCTGCTTTAGTTTGTAGAAGTGTTGGGACAATAATTTTTTACACAGCAGAAAGATGTTAAGAGTTAGCATGTGACATTACTGCTACTGAATAGGAAAGCTTTCATAAGCAGTTAACTGTTAGGGAGCATTCATGGAGATGTAGCAGGGCTAAACTCAGATTATCTACTCTTTAATTTGCATTAAAGAGTTTATCCACCTTTAAAGTCTGAAAATACTCTTACTGACCTCAGTTCATATATCACCGTACTATCAACGTGATATATACTTTATCATGCATGATGTTTTTTAACACATTTTTGTTGAAAGTTGTGTGTATATTACTCATGATGATTAGCAAATACAGACTTTGCAGGTAGGTACTGTAAATACCTTAATGTTGCACTTTAATTCCAAAATATATTACATGCACTGAGTGCTTCACATGAAAATAGACATAGAATAAACATAAAAAGGGATGGAATGTCATAATTAATGGAAAATAAGATGGAAAATAAAACCCACTTGATAACAATAATAAAAATAAGATAAAAATAGAATACATAGAATGCATAGCACAAGATGGAAAATAAAACCCACTGAATGATAATAAAAATGACGTTAAGAAACAGAATACACAGAATGCATCAAATCAAGTAAAATACAGTATTTTAAAAAAAGTGCAGCAGTGCATAAGTGCGAGGCAAGTGCAAAAGGAGTTTCCGGCCTGCATCAGGAAAGTCATGGCTAGTTCTGCTTACAATAACTGTTTAATTAATTGTGTTTCTTACAAATAGTACCAGCAATTAGATATGTCAAATGTTTGTTATATAGCTTTTTTCTTCCATGTATCAACAATCTAATCCAAAGAAACATCTATATTACTTTATGTTTTACAATGACGGCTTGTCAGGTCTTGAGATTTAGAGACAAGCTGTCAGAAATGATGAGACATAAATTTCCCCATTATTATTTCCCCATACATTTGAATGTATTTAGTTTGGATGTCCTTTGAATCTGTATCGCTGTGATGTCTTGTTTTTAACTTTGGAATGCTGAATCTCCTGTCTGCACAACAAATTTACCCTTGGGTACTAATAAAGAAACTTTGAACCTTGAGCCATTAACACACAAGAAAGCAAAGACTCATACACCTGGACTCTGACCTGACTTTCTTCATTTGGTCATTCTTCATATGAAATGACCTATCCAGCCCAAAGAGATGATTCCTATATAGTCACTCCATACCTCAAGTATACTTCTTTTGAGATGGAGAGATGAGAAAGACAGAATGAGAGACACAGAGGGAAGAATCTGCATGATCTACTTAAATGTTTCTCCATTCAAATGTAATAGCCCACAAACAGACGATAAACGATCCTCAACTATCCCTCAGCTCCTCTCATTCTTTTCAGAAGCTACTAAGGAGAGAGGGGATGAAGAGAGGGGTGGCTGTGAAGCCAGGAGAAAAAGAGAAAAAAAGGAGGCAAAAAAAAGAGTAAAGTTGCACAAATCTATGGAGAATAGAAAACGACAGAGAATAGAGTGAGAAAGGGAACAAGAGTGAGCTAACCATCAAGAGCTTTTGATACCCTCCATAAAATGTTCCTTTTAAGAATGCCCATGAAATTAGCTTGCTGAAAGAAAGCAATCTCAATCGATTCAATCCCCTCTAAAAAAACTTTCAAACAGCCACCATACCTCCAGCTCTTAAGAGTCTCTGCGGGACATAAAATAGCTTCTCGCCTTTTCTCTCTAACCCCCCTCTTTTTTCCATTGCTGTCTTACTCTTTCTCAGTTTTCCTTTCACCTTACCTGCCATTTCCACATTGGCACACTGACAGAAAGAGGAGAAATCTTTAAGTGCAGAATTGAAAAATAAGGGTCGGTCCACACTGTTTGGCTCTCTCACTACGCTGCCACTTGTCAGCTTCAGGTGGATATCTCGGTCTTCCTTAGCAGCACTCTTTACAATGTCCCAGAACATCATACAGTATGCAGTGACCCTGTTCTGCACATATCTAACTGTTTCAGTTAGTGACTTACACAGGGTCATCTTCCTGTGTGTACTATGTGTACTACCTAAGGAAATTGGTGATGGTTGATAGATGCTTTATTTACATTCGAGGATTAAACTTTTAAATAAGGTTGTAGATCAAATTCACAAAGCTTTATCATGTATTTAGTCATTGCTGAGGTCCCACTTTTTCAGCAATCTCACTAATTTACTGCTGCAAGCTGCCCTCATACCAAAAGTGAAAATCGGGTTTGGCTACATTTACAGCTGATCACAATGACATCTGGTAGATTGAGAGTCAGTATTTTCCAATATACTGCATATTAAATTGGTTTATCTATAGATAAATCAAGAAAATAAATTACTGTAGGATGGAGAATATAGGCATCTCATATAGAGCATCTCAGCTGTCATTTAATCTGAAAATGAATGCAAACAATATAAATAAATGCCTTTTCTGAACCTTCCTGGAACTCAGTAAGTCACAAGGTAGCCAAGAGTAACTTTTAGGCAAGTAGGCTTAAAGTTGTATTTCTGTGGGACAGAGTGTGGGGGCCAGGAGCTGTCCCTAGGACAGAGTGTCCGACGGTGGGGAAACCAGGGCAGGAGAATCCCCGATGGACTCCTAGAGCCCTGGAAACCGGGTGGAGAGGAGAGGAGAGGAGAGGAGAAGAGAGGAACTTCTGAAAGCTAACTGCACTTTCAGGGATCAGCGAACAAAAGCAGGTGGAAGAGAAGGAGGAGGACAACGGAGTGAGGAAAAGTAGGAGGACGTTTCAGAAAAGAAGGAGGGTGAGGAAGAGGGAGAGAGGATGAGGGAGATGGTCGACCTTGTGAAATGGCAGAAGCAATAGAAATAGCTGCCCCACTTGTAGACACACTTTCTGTTGCTAGCCGTCTTCGATGCACGGGGGTAGCTAACCTATATAGGCCTGCTCCACGCCACAGTCTCTCTCTCTCTCTCTCTCTCTCTCTCTCTGCATGCACACATGGGAGGGGAGAGGCTAAAATCAGGGCACACATGCCGTAGCTACTGCTGAGTTAAGTCACCTGTGCTGCTAGCCTAGCTTGCTAGCGGGCAGCCAGCTGCTCCTCTAATTAAGAGCCCATCTACTCAAGAGGCCTGAGCATATGGAGGACTCTATGGCCAGGTACTGGTTTTATAATAGATAGCAACGCCATACGGTTGAATACTGGCCAGACTTCCGAAAGTTGGACGCAGTGTTTTAGGAAGATAAGGTTACTGTGGTCCTGACCAGACACATTAAAGGAGTTTGGGAATACTACGATACCTCCAACATACTTCCAACACTCTGAGACAGTGATGAGCATGTTCAATAGATATTTGAGTATTGCCCTACTCTCTTTTGGAGAGTGGACCAATACTGTATATCTGGTATGCTAATATCATGCTGTTTTCCACCTGCAGAGTCGATGAGACAATTAGTGACACTCCTTGAATTCAAATGATTACCTGCCAATTAATCAAACCACTTCACCTCAGAGAGGTGATATAATTGAGTGAATCTTCAAAGATTAAATCTCTCCTCATATATACTGTACTGTAGGAGAAAAGACAGAGTGTCTTTCTCACTACCCTCCTGGTGAGGCTGAAATTAGTTTTAATTAAATTAATTGAAATTAATCAGAATGTCAGAAAGAGGATATTACCGGAACTGAGGGTATCAGACAACTTAAAAATCTGTAACCACTCAATACACAGTCCATTTTTCCTCTGGGCTTTTTGTCCAGAGAAAAACATCTGGACAAACAGTTACTAAGTAACTAAGCAAACATAGTAATTCAACTAAATGCATGCCCTGTAAGCGGCATCGCAATACTAATGAGCAAATTATACCACGTGAGGCATGACAACACATAAAAACACACAAACAACCACAATATTGATTGAATTATAATGTCTGAGGCATAAACGCAACCTATTTGACTGAAGTTACTTTGACACTTTCAACAGCATATTTATCAACTTTGCTGTCCAAGGCCAGGGCTAATGACTGCTTCACAAAACAAAAACACACACTTGCATAGGCAGACACATAGGCAATGACGTACACATGAGCACACATATAAATTTGTACACTAACACATACACACAAACACACACCTTTGCTTGCTTTAGCTTCCAGTTCCAACAGAAATACAATTATGTGAGACCATTTCAGGCTACATTATGAGAAATGCATTAGTCAGTGAAGGCAAATGGAACACAGTGCAGACATATCTAAGGATGTGTCTCTGTGTTAATGTGTGTGCATGTGTGAGAAAGTGATAGAAAGACAGAAACTGAGAGGGAAACTTTAAAAATAGGAAAAGAAAAAACTGATAGAAGAAGAATGATGAGATATGGTAAAATTATTGGCTTCAAGGCTGTAATTTCATGCAGATGCAGTCAACAAAGTGGCATTTTTCTAAGGTGTAGTGCACCTGTTTTGGAGACTCGCCACAGTCAAAGTAGGTGGAGCGTCACTAGCAATCCAGCACTCCACTGCAATTTGTTGTCAAGATTCACGGCATTTCTAGACTGCAGTCTACAGCACGCCTGTGTGGACCTGGTCAAGAGTGCACCTAGATCTGTGCTATTTTTAAGATTTTAGTTGGTGGACACACCAATCACACAAACTTCTATCACAATATGTATGTTTTCCTTGTCTATTTCCCTTTTGTTTTACATTCATAGATTATCAATAGACATGTCTACTGCATATTCATAACCAAAAGATAGTTTTATTTCTGTTTTATAATAATTCCAGCAAGGTAGAGTAAAGATTAACATCTGGTCCTTACCTGCAACTTTCATCCACAACAGCTTGTACAGTAAAGGCCTATCCATTTAGCTGATTGACTCCCTTTATTGCCATCTGAGTGCGGGAAGTACGTTTTCCATCTGTAGTCTCTAATTTGAGTGGTGTACATTGTTAAAGCATAGATACACACACCAGATCCACTGTAAATACCATAATCAGATCTTGTTCCGCCACCACCACAATGTTGCTGAGTCAAAAAACATCAAACTGGTCTGTTATAGTTCGGTATTCTACACAGGCTGCAAGATTATGGAGTAAAAATGATGACACTGTGAAGGTGAAATGGTCAAGCAAAGTTCACTTAGCTCCATGAAAAATCTGAAGACAATAAAAGCCTATTTTTTTCTGTCTAAGTCAGAGAACACACTAATGACCATCGTTCATCTCCTTTTTTCCAAGGGGGTCTGGCGAGTCTAGCACCTGAAGCTTCGCACTTTTAGTGGCAATAGATGAGTGGCTGCAATGAACAACATAATGTGGTAGACCACAATCATAACTGTTCATTTAACTGTTAGTTTATTGTATTGTACAGTATATGACCCCCCTCAGAATTCTCTACTCCCTTGTGAAACTGTCTGAAAATATAGTAGAGATGCACTTTTTTGAAGGGAATAAATCCTACGTGTATGCCAATGTGATTGGCCATTATTGTAACAGGCTGTAACATATCCACAGATAATATGTGCACCCATAGTTTGCTGTTCCCCTCTAAACACACAATACCAAAAGTGCATCAGTTTGACCTCTGCACATGGAGCACTTGACTGCACTTTGAACCCTAAGCCTCGATTTATGAAACTAGCATTCTCAGTCTCTCCCTCTCTCTCTTTCGCGCTATGACTGGTATGGGCTGTAAATGACGGTAGGACTTTAATAGTCATCATCATCATAACAATAACAAAACAATTTATAACTGCTAACTTTTAACTATAATTTTATAGAACCAGTGCAGGTAGAGATACACTGCTGCTGATGCAGGAATTCACATCAGGTGGATATCCCCATCTAAATCCCCGAATCCAAGTAAAATAATATAAAGTAAACGCTCTGTGTAGCCAATAACTAAAGTTAAGTTCAAAGTAGTGGAAAAGTTATTTGGTGTTCTGCAGCACATACATGAAAATCAAACAGAGGGAACATTTTATTTCTGTTCTGTGCAAACAATGTATTCATTTTGCACTTGAAATTGTAAGAGTAAAGTCAAACATTATCTGCTGTGTATGTGTGTAAGTCAGAGTATGTTGGTGTGGGTATTGTGCACCCACTCGCTCACACAATGACACAGCTTTTCCCCTTTAACAGTTTTTCTTGCCAACTTTATACGCAGCAGGATTAAAGGTATAAAAGAACTTTGAGAAGAGGGGATGAAAAAAGTGTTTTAAAAGAGAGACATGAGAAACAAAGAAACAGACCCCAAACTCTGCTCCTGTTTCCGTTACAGCCAGCCATTTTTAGACAGTCATCCATTAAGTCTGCTGCGTTCCCATAATGTCAGCCTCTAGTGAAGCCAAAGAGGCCATGTCAACAAAGGGTGTTAGGCAGGCAGGCCGGTAAGAAGCAGCACAGCACCCTCTCTCAGCGCTGTGGGAATTGGAGGAGGAGCAGGCAGTGGACTATAATATGAATGTCACTGCAGTACAACATCTTTAAAAAGAGTAAGATGGATTAGAGCTTCAGCTCAATGTGAGAAGATGCTCTTAAAGAGGTGGGAAAGAAAAGATGGAAGGGTGGAGGATGCCGGCTGTGGCTCAGCATTAAATGCACAGCCACAGATGGGACAACAAAGTAAGAGAATAGAGAAAGGAAGGGTCTTACAATGAAGATTTTTGTTAGAATTGAGGTTCATTTAGTGATATGTAATCTTATATTGATTCAGGTGTTCTTACATAATGCACATTTTCAGTGCTAGAAATGTAGTGCACAGTGCATTGTTAGTGTCTGACAGAGTGAAATAGAGAGGGTGTGTGCGGTCTGTGTGTATCTCACCTCTGGCCCCATGTGTTCTGTCTGTGTTGTGCGGTCAGTCATTTGGCAGTCTTTCATCTTCAGGGCAGCTTTGGCACTCTCCTGCATACAAAAAAAAAAACAAAAAACAAAATACACACACCCATCAGCCGTGTCCAAAATCTCACAAAGAAAGAACATAAAATACGAATAGATCAGAACAACTAAATGCTCTCCCAGCAGACATATGCCTTGCCTCCACTCACAATGCTTAGTATTGAATAAAGAAAAAAGAAAAAACAACTCTAAACAACCTCAACAAACCTAAATCCTTTTGGTGCCCTGCCATTGTTCCGACGGCCCATTATTCCGAAACCCTAATAGTCCGAAAAATGTCCCATTGGACCGAAAGCCCATTTGTCAGACAACCAGTTATCCCCAAAACAAAAACTCAGTTGGAGTTGTCTTAATAGCCTACAGTCTTTTTGTTGTCTTGGCCGTTCCGGCAAAATCAAACATGTTTGATATTAGTTAGTAGATATTGGGGAGTTTTAAGTCTTGGCTCATGCAATGCAAGTGAAACAGAATGATTTACAATCCTGCAGTATCAACAGCCAGTGAAATGAACTGGCTGACTGATCAATTAAAAACTAATGGGCATACGCACCAAAGTGAACTAATAATTCTCTAGTATCTTGTTAGAAACCGCTTTTGTGAAACTGTTGTTTATACTGAGTAGAGAGATTCAGAAAGCTTGCAAGCCACTTGGAGCCAGAGTTCTTGTCTGATGGAAATGTTTAATCATCAAATTTTTCTAAAGAACGCGTCTATAGATGTGCACACCGCTCCCTGCTTGTGTACCTGTATCACGACCCAAACATTTCCTGATCATATCACATAAATCCATAATGGCCTTTTTGTTGAATCTCTATTTTCTGATAGCCTATTCATTTGTTGAGTCCAAGAAAGCATTTTTTGTTTTGTAGTGTCAGAGAGAGAGCGAGAGAGAGAGAGAGAGAGAGAGAGAGAGAGAGAGAGAGAGAGAGAGATGGATGCTCACGAGACCAGACCAGAGCCCTCCATATAAAAAAATAAAAATTAAAAATAAAAATAATAATAATTGTGTCAGCACCACTGAACCAGTCTCTGAACTTACAACAGCAGGGAGAGTGTGTATTTTCGGAGCAATGGGCATTCAGAGCAATGGGCGTTAGTTTTCGGGATAACGGGTTTTCGGTTGAAATTATTCCGAAACTATTGGTGTTTCGGAATAATGGGCTGTCGGAATAATGTGTAGTCCCCATCTTTTTCTCCCCTCCGGCTGCCTCTCCTGGAAATCCAAGAGGTCATAAAACTGGGCTGAATTGCAGGAGAACTTTTCTACAGCCAAATATTGGAGCAGGGACCCTCCTCAAAGTGCACCAGTAGAGAAGAATTCATAAAAAGTGACGGCTAGTGCTGGCCAGCCTGCAAGAAAGGTCCTTCTAGGAGATAATTAATAGGTTTCCTCTGGCAGATTTACAGACGGAGGTGTTGAGAGAAAAGTGTTGGCCCTCTCTTTCAAAACACAGCACTTTTACCTTGACCAGGAACCTGCCGACTCTCGTGTTACCTCTATGTGATTATTTTGAAATGGAAGGTTGCAAGTCCTCTGAATGAGTAGAACACAGCACTATTTCCACCGGGAGCAATTTATGACGATGTCACTAATCATTCTGACGTGCTCGCCCTACACTGCTCATGGGTAGGGGAACAGAACGGGTTGAAAGTTGCAATGGCTATGAAATATTAAGACAATCATTAACCTTGATTAAAATGAATCACCCAAATTAGGACTAGGTGTAAGGATGGGTTAATGGTAAGGAGAATGAAAGAAAGTTCATTTATGATATAGCTCTAAACCAAATATATACTGTCCTGATCAAATCCAGCAGAAGTGAGCTGACAGACTGAGTTAAAAATCAGTTTTCATTAGTCATGCCCATGCCTTCATGAAAAGCAAGGGAGGCTTTCTGCAGCTAAATGTTGCAGTTGGAGCACGGTCCTTCAACAAAATGCACCAGCAGGGAGAGTAGAAAACTCATAAAAAGTGACAGCTAGTGATGGCCAGCCAGCTAGCAGGTCCTTCTAGGAGATAATTAATAGTTTTTCACTGGCAGATTTACAGACGGAGGCAGAGCGAGGAAAGCGTTGGCTATGAGCTGCCCTTTCCTTCAAAATACTGCACTCTAACTTAGCTGCAGCAGGCAAGGTATCCCTTGCTCACACAGACACATATACACCCTCACAAATGTTCACAAGCACAACATGGCCCCACAAATGCACAACTTCATACATTTGAAGCAATGACACAGTGACCTTTGTTCCAAAGGCATATGATACAGATCAAAATAAGGTTAGTCTGTGGCTGCAGCAAAGATACAGGCTAGGCAATTTATCAATGTACACACACAAAGAGATACAGTGGTGTGAAAAAGTGTCTGCCCCCTTCAGGGGTGGCCCAACCAGTTATTAGGTTTAGGGGGCAATCACTTTTTCACACAGGGCCATGTAGGTTTGGATTTTGTTTTCCCTTAATAATAACAACCTTCATTTAAAAACTGAATTTTGTGTTTACTTGTGTTATATTTGACTAATATTTAAATTTGTTTGATGATCTGAAACATTTAAGTGTGACAAACATGCAAAAAAATAAGAAATCAGGAAGGGGGCAAACACTTTTTTCACACCACTGTATATGCTTGTAAAAACACACAAGCAGTATATGTCTGGAAATGAAATCCAGCTGGTGGCAGAAGCCAGAACAACCCTGTCAAAGAGAAGTGCCAAACAAATGGCAAACACACGCAAACACACACACATTCAAGGCTGATCAGCACCTGTGTGTGTTTGCGCATGCACAAGCAATTCCATGGCCTAAAGATTGATTGATGGATGCATGTGCGATGTGGAGGGAAAAAAAATATTTCATTGGCTTCACCATGTCACCATATGGGAGAAAGACAGAGAAAAGAAAGAAAAGAAGAGGTGAAAAGAATCAAAGTGAGGAACACAGAGTAAACAGAAGAGGGTGAAACTGTATCCAGACTTGGAGACTTAAAGGATAAGTCAAGTGATATTCTATATTTTTATTATTATCAAAAAATCCTATAAAAAGACCAAAAACCAACAATGATTTGATTCTACTAAGTATTGCTTGTGTATATGAATCCTGACACAGTATAGCTTATTCCTGTCTCATAGACCTCCATTTTTGTCCAAAAACACATCAATGAGCCAGTGTTACACTGGCTGACATGTTCCTTCATTACTATGAACACTGTAGTTTAGTTTGATTAAATCCCAGATCAACTTATTGACAATGAAATGTATAGAATATCGCCAGCCTTATCCCTCAAGTTGGCTACTTCAAGTTCAAATGTTAAGTTAAAAGGTATTTGAGGAAAATTAGCAGCATCCAGTAATTTTTGCTGTGCATATGCTTAACTTGATTTCTGTGCGGCACAATTACTGACACCACCCACGTCTAATCTACAACCGTAAGGCTGCCAGGATTGTAAATGCATCTAACCCATCCCTTTGAAACAAGGTCTTACCTTCCATCCCAAAGAAATCAGGTGAAGCAGATGGAAATTTCCCAGTATGTGTAAAACCCCAATTAAAAGTAGACTAAAGGTAAGGTACACTGTACAGTGAATTAAAATTTTGATTTAAAGTTTATACAGATTAAATAAAAAATTAGAAATAGTCCAGATGTAAACAATCCAACAACAGTCTACAGGCTACTACTTTTTGTTTATATGTTACTACACTGTAGATACACTAAGTGGCCACTTTATTATTATTAATTATTGAGGTTGTAGTTTGCAGTGGTGTTGAACTGGACTACATTATATTCAAATTGCACTGGTGTGCCTAATAAAGTGGCCACTGAGTGTAGATTTCCATTTATACTTATCTCATTGATAGTCATGTTAATTCACTTTCCGGTTTCCCATCTCAGAGACAAGCGGAGAGAGATTAAGAGAGACCAAGTGCTTGAAAGAGACAGTCAGTGAATGTGTGTGCCCACCCGGGGGTTATTTTTGACAGTACTTAGATCAGACCGATAAAGAAATATTAATATAACACTGCTAAAGTGCCATTTGTGTATTTATTCAGTCGTTTGGTGCACAAGCCCAAGAACATATCAAGGTTCCTGACACTCAGGTGAAATTTATTCTGGTGAATAACCACTATAATCTTTTGAAATCTTTATCACAGCTAAAAATATAAAATGTAGCAGCCTCCAGACAAATCAATCAACCTGAGCCAGTGAAGAATACCATGGTGAGTTAATTTCTAAAGTGTTTTATTTAATGACTCCCATTTCCTTGTGAAATAAAATTCATTATAGATTATTATAGGCTGCGGCATGTATTTACTAAATATAGAACTACAATAAATGATTCACTGCAATTAAAAAGGTGTTTTAGTGTGTACAGTATGTTATTGTGCCTTTAGACATGAATTTCAGAGAGGGAAATTATTGTTAAATTAACTGTTAAACAATGTCAATAGACTTAATACAAATCATTTCTGGAGTGGGTATTGTGCAAGAGAAAACTTCCAAGTCTGAATAGTGTGTAACTCCAGACACTGGGGAAACTGGAACCTTCTGTTTCTTCTGTGGCCATTTAGTCCGTAGGTATGTCTGAGGTCTGAATACAAATGTGCTCTATCTTGGTTTTAACGCCACATTACGTGCCCACAGCACCCACACAGAAAGAGGAGAGAGGCGGATAGGTGCTGCTGACAGGAAGGGAGAGAGAGTTATCTCAGTCAAAAAGGGAAGAGGAAGAAAGATGAGATGTGAGTGCCAGGAAGTGATCAAACAAACAGATGCCAAATGAGACTCAAGTCAGTGGGTTGGACTGGCATCTCTCACAACAGTGTCATTATACTGGCACATTATCCTGCTAAGGTCTGGCATAATGTCTGCATTACATTGCTTTGATAGAACAGGTGACAAATTACAGACATGTAGAAGACAAACGATGAAAAATGTTGCCGCATGGAGCATTTTTGCAGATGATCCAACAATCGAGCTTCCAAAAGGATGGGAAAAAACACAATATTTTGCATTTAAACCCTATTTTTCATTAGTTTAATTTGGTTATTCCATTTATCCAGACATGGAAATGACTCCATGCTCCCCAGCTTTGTCTACAGGGGCATTTGTGAAAACATTACACTTCCCTCTTGGCTGGACTGTAGTCGCAATAATTCTGCTATTACATTAAGCTGGCGGGAACAAGCAGTTTACATTAACAAAGATGGAAAAGATGGGCTTTCTGGTGGCACGCCATGTGATATTGATGGTGTGACTTCGAGCCAACCATAAAACCATTTTCACATTTATTTCCTCTCTCTTTCTTTCTTTCCTGTCACTCTGCCCTCTGCTGTATGTAATCTCATACAGCTGAACATCATAAGAGGAAAGAAAACTGACAAAGCTGTTTTACTAATTCATTAACGAAAGTAAAACTTTCCAGTACTTTGAAAGGTTTTTTTAACCTTTCTAAAAAAAAAGGAAGGTTTTTTTTTCCTTTTAAAAAGGGAATGAAAAAAATGTGCTTCAAAGGCAATTAGTCTTTAATTTATATCCGTAAAACAAATAATTTAAAAACATTCAATCTATTTTAATTATTCATTTCAAATTTTAGAGAAACAGAGACCAAGAGAAAGAAACTGTGACAGAGATAAAATTAGATGAGCAAACCCTCCATTTCTCAATGTCTGAGACTATGAGCTGCTTCTCTTAGAAAGACTTTTTGCTTTACAGGATTCGTTTATATTTCCCATAACTGCACATCCTGTATACATATCACTGAATGATCATCATCAGAACAGTCAATCTTCTGGCTGGTAATGCATAATCTAGTACCATTTTTTTATGTTAGGAAGTCAAAATGGAGCGGTCATTTTTTTAGTATGAAAAATCATTTGATAAATCTGGTTTAGTAAATGCTCTGTATTTATTTACAGAACTATGACCTACAAAACTACTGACAATAAAATTTTGACATATTTTCCAGCCTTAGTAGTACTACAAAATGAAAACATAATTTTATTGTCATCTCATGAAAGATGCTGAACACTCTGTTGGGCCTTGCCATGTGTGGAGAACAAAGAACAGAGGCCTTTGTGAAAGCCTGAACTCATAGACATGCCGCTAAATCTCCACCAGCCGATAATTCACACTTTGACGCGAAATCTCAGTTGAATCCAAACCCTGGATTTCTACTGGACAAGCCGCCAAAGGGGGCGCAGGAAATCCTGGCACTCCAGCCAGGATGTCATCACCTCCATAAAAGCAGAGCGCACAAATCGCTTGCTGTCTTTCCATTGTAACTTTGGTTGCTTTAACTCCCTAGGTCAAGTCTTATCTCGCAGGACGAGCAACTGACTGTTTTGTGTTTGCTGAACACACTTTTGGATCCTGACTGTTATCTTCAAAATAACAATCCTGTACCTGCAGAAGGAAGATTCTCTTCACGGTGAGGGAAGGATAACCACTGAGCCCCGCTCTCTCCTCACCAAAAGTCGACTGCTGCTTCCCTCTGCTGCCACCCGAAGGAACAGTTTCGCCGTTGAACCCGCCAACAGTGCGGACCTGTTTCTGCTGTGTGTTTTCGTGCTTAGCACTTTCCATTGTGTATCGGTGCCACGCTGTTGGACTGTTTAACTGTTTAACTGTTTTAGTTTTGTAGCCACTGTGGAAGCTAATAACTGCTTTATCAGTCCAGTAACACAGCTGCTGAATGAAAGTTCGTTGCCGGCTTCCTGTGTGATAAAGATCCCTTGTGCCTTACTCTGTGTGCTTTTCTTTCTCTTTCCTCTCCACTAACCCACACTCCTTTACAAGTACATATACACACCTACACACATATCTCAAACGACCCAGATAGCGTGGTAGCATAACTAGCTACGCTCTACGCCGTCTCGAGGACAAATAGAGCATGTCTTCCATTTTGGCTTTGAGTTTTGCAGGTCTGCCCATCATTTCGGATCTGTGCGCGACAACGACTGATGTGGTCATCTCCGGCATCTTCCTCACTCCCCCCCTCTCTATTGTCTCTCTCACACACACACACACACACACGCACACACACACACCTTACATGCTTTCTGATTGTTGTATGCTTATTGTGTTTAGAAAAGAATTGATCAGTGCTAAGGTTAAATAAACTCTACTGTAACATTAAAGAGCAGTTGCCTGTGGTTATTTTGTGTATGTGTTGTAATAACAACTGGTTGTGATGGTCAGTGCTCGGATTTGCCCTTCACTGTCACATTATTAATGTAAGGTAGTACCTTAAATATCAGCATTTTGAGTGGACCGCCACCTTTTCATGTTTGGTTATCGGTGCCCCGTAATTATTAATCCATTTGAATAATTTTGATAATATTAATAATTTTATTCATATTCATAAATATTTTTGCTAATAACCAAACCAAACCTGAATCCCAACAACTTCATCAGAGAGAGGATAATATTTTGACTGTCCAGTGATTACTGTATAAACCTACTATAACTAAAAGTCATTTTGAAACTCAAAACACCACCCCAGTAAAAAGTGGATTTGGTGGTTTAAAAAGAATCAAAAAGAGTCTGTAAAAATGTACACATGGTGCAAAGAGGAAGTCAGACATCAAGAAAAATGTTGATAATGTTTTGTATTGCATTCACATTTGAACACAAACCTGCCTATTATTATCTGAGATCTTACCAGTTCACTCTGGAGTCTGAGAATCAGTTCATCTTTCTCTCTCAATTGTTGCAGCAAGGCCTCCTCTCTGCCAGGATCCTAAACACAAGCAACAAAACACCATATTACACATTACTCAGGACACTGCAGACAGCAAGTGATTTATCCAAGGCACCATATTCCCGCAAAAGCAATACAGAGAGCCTAAGACGATGACAACATACAAATGTGTTTGTGTGTGTGTGTGTGTGTGTGTGTGTACGTGTAATAAAGTTGTCATGTGGTGCATGCTGCAGGACTGTGATCTCCTCTTCTCTCTGCGTCTCTGTGACAAACTTGGTGTGTCCTATGGTGGCACCCCAGAGTACACAGCACTTTATTATGACCTTGTGTTGTCAGGGGACATTACCGTGGGGAAGATGGAGAGGAGCAACAGAGACTGAAGACAGAAGAGGGAGGAGAATCATAATACTAATAAAAATAACTCTTATGTCATCTTTCAAAAGAACAGTTACAAAGTGCTTCACAGCAAACAAAAAAAGAGATGATTATTCTAAAAATGACTTACATTAAAATGTGTTTGATGTTTATGATGTATTCATGTTTATGACTATTATTGTGCAGTGATCATTATTTGAGTTGTTTGTCTCATTTATCCACTGCACAAATTAAGTTCCTCAAGTAAAATCATTTAACATGACGTGTTTAAAAGTTACTAAAGTACCAACCTGATTTTCACTGTCAGGGTTACCTAAAGCCCAGTCATCTTTAGACTCTGCTGGACTGTCAAACAGCCAAGAGGAGTTGCCAGAGGATCTCAGGCTACACACTGGCTCATAGGGAGCTCGAAAATCAGAAATGTAGCTGTGCTCCAGATGTAGCAGTTTTCATTAAAATATTCAACTTAATTCTAAAATGGACAAGTAGCTAAAATGTGGACAGAGAGTGACACAGTGAGAAGGAGAGAAGAAAAGAGGGAAAAAAACGAGGAAAGAAATAAGAGAGCGAGAGAGAGGGAGCGATAAGATGGAGAGAGCGAAATGACAGACAGACAGACGGTCATTACCTATTCAAGGACATAAAAGCAGGAGAGAAAAAGAGGGGCAAGATAACAGGAGGAAAATGAGGGGAGAACATGAGGAAAGGGGGACAGTGATAGAGAGAAGGAGAGGACAGAGAGGGCCTGAGGCTGAGCATGATGGTCTGAGACCGTGGGGAGCCATCTAACTAAAGGACAGACAGAGAGTCAGAGGGAGACCACAGGGAACCATATAGCTACAACACCGTCCTTTAAATGACCTCTGTGATGCAAACACAGACAGCAAGCCTGACACTTTCCCTCAAGTAACATTAATAATCAGAAATGTAAGAATGTACAAGTGTGTTATATCATGATTGTTATGATGAAGATAAATAGCTAGAAGTAAAAAAAAAAAAAAATCATTAAAAAAAGAATAAAATATTTTTTATGCTGGCTACATGATAAAGACACTTGGTGAGTGTGGATTGACAATGATTCAAGTTCGTACAACATGTCGTACAGGTGGCCAGTCACGCTTCTGATCCCCTCCAATTTGACACTGGAAAGGTGTGGGGGGAGGGGGTTTCTACTGCTGTTCGACCATCGGACAAGCACTTCGGTTGGAGTGTGAAAGTGAAAGTGTGAAAGTGTGGTCTCATCCTAACTTGACAGCTAAAGAGGTGGTGGCCATGTTTCACAGGCCAATATACTCAAGATCTGCAAGTGTCTTAAAAAAGTTTGGATGGGTTTTGTTTTCTGGCTTCCTCATTTTACAGTTCTAATTAATGTTGTCTGTGTGGGGGCTTTACGTAGGCACAAGATAATGGTCAAGGAGGACACAGCTAAAAGCGTCGCTAAGTGCTTCCATGGTGATAAAACCTATAAAAGAATACCTTTTGCACTAGGAAATAGAAAAACAATAAACAAAAACAAAACCCAGTGGTACTGAATCAGAATGGACTCTGTTTACCTGGCTTTACAGGGAGATACTGGTATTTATAGATAATAAGGACATTTTCTTTCCTACTGCCAGAACACACACATACACACACACACACACACACAAATTACCAACATGAGCTTTGGATGGAACTGAAAAACCACTAACATGCTGTGACAATTACTACATTAGTCAGCCTCTAAAATTAATCTCACCCGAATAGGACTGAAGGCTGTTCTAAATGAGCTGTCTGGCTACAACCACACAGTGTGTTTGCTTCTGTGCCTTGTGTGTGTGTGTGTATGACACTTCATGTATATTAGTAGTTGAGTTTTGAATGGGTAGAACCTGCTTATGACTAAATCCATGTAGACTTTATTGACTTGTGTGGTTTGTTCATGGGTCAGACAAGACCTTAAGAGTATAAACAGAAAGAAAGAGAAGGAGATGGGTATAAGCTGTGAGAGAAATACAGAAGGATAAGAAAAGAGAGAGAGAGATAATGTACTTAACTTTGTACGTAACTTTGTTGTCTCTTGGCTCAAATACCCATTGCTTAGCAGCCCTACCATGGACTACCCTACAAAAATCATTTAAAAAGAGGAAAACATTGACAAACCTAAAACTAAAGTGAAAAACTGACTGTATTCTGCTTGCTGAAAGAAGCACAATATGCATTAAGTCACACATCAGGTGGCATTCCAACCATATTTTCAAGGCTGAATTGAATGGAAACGGCAGTGGAAGAAAAGTGGGGCATGCGAATTTATTTCTAATGTGATTGGAATGGCCTCAGAGGGGATAAATCTGATCAAAATCATTGGAGTGCATCCACTTTATGTGATTTTGTATAGAGGTTGAGGCCACTCTGAATTACATTGCCCTTGTTAGAAGAAATTATTCAATCTGTTAACTTTTTTGAGAAAAACCATTTGAGAAAATGTGAGAGTTGTTATTTATTATTTCAACACCCCTAAAATTTGTTTAACAAATTCCCAATTTCATTAAATTAGGGAGAGGGGTGCATTCTCCTTGTTATCTTTATACCAGTTTACCCAACCTCTATCCACGACTTTGTACTTCTTAAACCACAAGTGCTTGTGACTTGAAGAGCCCAGAAGTGATGTAAAATGTATGTATGTATTATCACCTTGACCATACATTCCTGGAGTGTCACTAAATTTAAAACTACCAATATACCCTATTTGGCCATGACAGCGCCTCCTCAACTTCACTTCTAACAGGATGGCATACAAAAGTGTTTGGATATGTTTAAGAAGCAATAATTATATAAAACTGACAAACATAAAACAAAAACAAAAGATAAAACAATAAAGGCTGATCAAAATTTTGAGCTGCTATTTAAAGGTCTCAGCAGTATCCATGGATCTTAAGCCCAGATAGGCAGTTCCAGTGTTATGGGCAGCTGTTTTAAATGCTCAGTCACGTTTAGTTTTTAATGTAACCTGACTAACAGCCAAGAATTATTGGTCAGAAGAACCAAAAGGAAACCCATTCTACTAGTGGTACAGAGACCAAGTAAATCACGCATGTACTGTAGGTAGAGACCATGCAGAGCTCTATATGTGATAACAAGAATCACAAGAATGCAAATTACTTTAGATAGGAGTTTTGACCATGTTATGAGTATATAATATGGTCACAGATGAAAAATTACAAACTGAAAAATGCCAGCATGCAAATCAAGTAGTATTTAGAACTGCTTTTTATCTGAAAATTGGGTCTGAAAAGGGTAATTTTCCAAACGCTCTGATTTATGACCATTAGCACATTTCCTGTTGGTACAAAATGCAAACGCACTTTACTTCTGTGTATACTAACTGCCAAAATAGTGCACCGTCAGCATTAAGTACAAAGTGGTGTATTTTATATCTTGTATGGAATTGGAGCACAAAAACTAAGTATAAAAAGTGCCACAATTTAGGCTGCTCAAGCTAAATGAACACTGGATAAAAGCGGTACAAGTCGAAATTTAATACAGGGTCCAAAATAACCGATGGCCCCGGGGGCCAGTAAAAGTTTAAAAAGGGCAAGTTGATTGGCCAATCAGAGTCATACATGGTCTTTACCGCCCTAGCGTCATTCATCCATTATACATACTGTAACTTCATATGGCCAGAAGACTTGGTATATAAGACGAATATCCACAGACTTGACTTTAACTGCATGCACTCAACACTGTATTGAAGACACACATATTCCGTGTTACATGCACTCCGTGTTAACCACATGTGGGAGACGCTTGCCTTCAGTCCTTTCTGGCAGAAAGCCAACCGGATGAAGCACACCTTGTGTTACTGTTACTGCTGCTTGGACAACCTACAGTTAAGTACCTAACCCTTTTTTTTTTCATGTCAAAGACACATGCACATACCTGTGCGCACTGATCCAGCATTAAGTTGCCTACCTCTGGTATGAAATATTTGTCCAGGTCTGTCTGTCTTTATTTCTGTCTGCTTGCTGTCTGTGTTTATTTACTGTATGTCTACCTCACTGACTATAATTATGACTTTAATAGCATACTATTTATGCACACTGACAGAAGAGGGCAAGAGAAGCAGCTTATGTGTAAAAAAAAAAAGAAAGAGAGGAGGTGATGAAAAATGTGTCATTTGCACATACAGACGGTATCATGCCTTCAAGAATGTACAATAAAAAACTGTGACCTTTGTCACCTGTCTTTATGAATTAATTTAGCTGTCAGCAGAATCTAAAGACCAGGTCACCATTATCTCCCAAATATGCTATGATTAAGCAGCTTTGAAAATAAAGATTTCTGTGCATCTGGACACATACTATTCATGACAAGCTGTGATGCTGTAATCCTCCTATATATACCGAAGGACATGTTGTGTCTGGTGAACAGCGGCAGTCATGTGATGCTATAGATATTCTAACTGTCCCAAGCACCTCAAAAAGGCAGTAAAGCTGACACCTCGCACAAAAAACAGTTAGCCTGTCAAACCAGTTCGGTAATATTTACGCTGTTTGAAACAGAAGGCAGATGTCACCTGCCTAGACGTCCTAAAATGTAGGAATAGCCACTAAGCAGCTTTATGTGTGGAATAATTACTGGGACATATTAAATATAGCAAAAGAGGTTATAAAAAACTAGGCTAATTAAATACAGTGAAATACTGTACTTCTACTGTATTTCATTTTGCAGAGACTGGAACCCACAGACACATCAGTGATGATGTAAAAAAAAAATGAAATATTAGAGGACCAGAAGCTAGTTGCACAGCTTTAACTATGGCTTAGATCTAACAAATAGTCAGACTTCAGATTTAATTCTTGAGTATTTTAAGTAGGATTATTTGTCTGTGTCAATTAATTAAGACTCTTTTAGAAACTAAAAAGCACAGCTGACCAAGCCTTCTAAGCTGCTCAGCTTCACTCAAACCAGCAGAAAACATATGCCAGCTGGAATAATTTAAATTGTTATAAGGATGTTTTACTGTGAATATTCAAAGCTGAGTGTTGTGGTAGCAAAAACAACATATATCTTTTTTCCTAAGGTGTTGCTCCAGTCTCTTAAATCTCTCTGTTGTCATTGCTCACTCTACAACCCAAATTATGAGTTATGTTGTCAGGTGTCATGGATTGTTATTTCAGAAAAACATCTGTTTAGTGTTGAGATAGCCCAGGGTATGCTAGTTAACTTTTGGTCTTACAAACTTATTGCTAATGTTGGGCCTCGCCTAGCCTCACCATGTGTGAGAGACAAAAGACAGGCCTACCTGAAAGGCCAAAGCCTTCAATAAGAGGCTTGACTGAGAAACATAGAACAGACAATAGGAAGGCGCCAAGCCGACACAACCGTTAATTCACACCTGAACGTGAAGTTGAGACGAGATCTCGTTTGAACCCAACGCAAGATCTCAGTTGAATCTAAACAATGGACTCCTATTGGATGAGATGCGCAAGACAGCGCATGAAATCTCTGCGCACAGCTATGAGGACACCATCTCTAAAAAGCCTGGCGCTCCACACTGCCTGTTGCCATTTCCACTGTAACCCATTTACTAAAGGAGGCGCATCACATCTCTCTCCACGATAACTGCCGTTACCACAAGAAGACGCTTTTCACGTGAGCTTTAATTTCCCTAGGAAGACTCTTAACTCGCTAGACAAGAAACAGACTGTTTTGTGTTTGCGGAACACCTTTTGGATCCTGATCGTTTACTTCCCATAACAATCCCGTACCTGCAGAAGGAAGAGATACGGACTGACTGTTCCTTCACAGAGAGCAAGATCGCCGCTGAGCCCTTCTCTCTACCGTCATCAACCGCTGTTTTCCTTTGCTGCGCTGAAAGGAACAGTTTCGCCATTGGACCCACCTTCGTCAGCATCAACTCCAAACAAACTGTGGCATCAATCGCTAACCGAGAGCGATTTCAAGTAAGAGGACTGTATCTGGGCAGAGACGGATTTTGTTTGTGACATTGTTGTGAATTGTGCTTTGCTTTTTGGAAAAGCGATGGACTGCTGCGTTTGAATTGCTGTGTGTTTTTCTTTGTGTTACACACGTTCCATTTTGTATCTGTACCACGCTGTTGGGCCGTTATAATTGTGTTAACTTTAGCCACTGTGGGAGCTAATAACTGTAATTTTATCCAGTAACATGGCCGTATGAAAGTCTACTGGCGGACTACTGTGTGATAAAGGGACAGCTATTACGCTTTGCCACGGCATTTGAGATTCCTTGTGCCTTACTCTGTGTGCTTTCCTCTCTCTTCTCTCTCTCCACTAACCCACACACCTTTACATGTACATGCTTACACACATCTCAAACAGCCCAGATAATGTGCAGCTTATTTTGAGGACATATAGAGCTTGTCTGCCCTCCATTTGGCTTTGTGCGTGACGACCACCCACATGGCCGCAACCTTCCTTTCACCCCCCCCCTCTGTTGTCCCACACACACACCTTATATGCTTGCTCATTGTTGTATGCTTATTGTGTTTAGATTAGACGATAGTGGTTGTTGGTCGAAGTTATTGATTGTTAATCAGTGCTAAGGTTAAATAAATGCTATTGTATCTTTTAAAGAGCAGCTCCCTGTGGTTATTGTGTGTACATGTTGTGATAATAGTTGGTTGCGACGGTCAGTGCTCGGATCTCACCCTTCACTGTTCCCTCGTTTAATGTAAGATAGTGCCTTAAATATGCCTTAAATATCAACATTTTTAGGTGGACAGCCACCTTTGAGACTTTGAGTTTTTCACTTTTGGTTATTGGTCCCTGAACCCAGGGTGGTGCCCTGTAATTATTAATCTATATTGATAATAATAATTAATAATTGATAATATTCATAATTGTATTAATATTTCTAAATATCTTTGATATTTCTACTAATAACCAAACCTGCCCTACCTGAATCCGAACATTAAGTAGCATTTGACAAGTCTAAGAAAAAAACTAATGCAGTAGATCAGTCTAACATGTCTTGCCCCAGACTGAACTGACTTTCTAAGATGTTGGCGTAATAAATAATTTGAGATGTAAAAGGCCTCTTCAAATTTCACTATTAAGGGTTTTGATTTTATCTCAAGAACTCACATCACAAAAACACTGATATGGAGGAACAAAGACTTAACAGAAAATACAGAATTCAGGACAGAAAATCCTGAGAACTCTTTTGATCACCTCTCCCTCTCTTTCATACATTAGCACACTTCAGTTTGTGACAGTGTGTGTGAGAAACTGGCCATCCTAGCTGTTAGTGTGAGGCTCAGACAACAGACAGAAACAGTGCAATGAGAGTGCCAAAAAAGAGACCAAGATGGAGAGAGAGAGAGAGAGAGAGAGACAGATGAGACTGGCAGTCTTTTTTGTGCTCCTGCGTTTTCTAAAATGACATTTTGTAGGCCTACATGTATATATATGCATGAGGACGTGTGTGTTTATGATTGCCTGTCTGCATGAGTTTGTTTTGTGTATAGTGTGTGTGCCCATGAAACGTGTATCTTTACATGTTTTCCTGCACACATGTATCTTATTAACCCTCTCATACTGTGTGGAGAACGGTCTATAATTATAAATTTGCAGTCATTATAATTATACATTATTAATTTCTAATTATGCAGCATCTGACACAATGATAAATGTTTCACTATAAAAAGAAGTTCCTCATGTCTGCTGAAACAAAGGTGAATGTATACAAGTGTCAATTAATAAGGTACGAAAGTTGCTGTCCTAGACTTTTTTTAAACACACTGCTGCTCTGAATACACCTCTGGCAACAACTGTGTGGGATTTTTACTTCAGTCTTCTAAAATACAGTCGAACACTTTAACTGGGACAAAATCTGGTAAAAATCATGTCATATGCATTGGGTCTAAATTAAACTAGGGCGCACTGTGACACTGCAGCCTCTCAGGTGGCTACCGTTGATTATTTTTATACCCGCAGTCGTTTTCTGGAGTGCCAGGACAAATTCTCTTCTTCTCGCCCCTCCCTCAAACCCTTTTTTCTTCTTTCCCTCCCTTCTCTCTTTCTCTACTGCCCTCCTCCTCCAACTCTTCCCTCGTTTTTCCTCTCTCACCTCTATCTCTTGCACTCCTGTATTCCTTTTCTCCTCTTTTACTGAGTTATCTAACTTTATGTCATCTAACTGAATGCATTCCTTTTGTAAGCACCTCAACTATAGCTTCCACATTTTCCCCTAAAGCCTTTCTCCCTCATCCCCTCGCTCCTCAATCTATCTTATTCTCAAGTAGAACAATATCCTATTCTCAGCATTGCAACTATTTCCTTATATTCAGCTTCTCCTCATGCAATATAGGGCATATTGCATGATTCCATCTTTATGTTGTTTCTTTTCCGTGCATCCAGCTCTGTCAAAAGGTTAGCCTTTGCCTCCCACCTTCTTACTCATTCTCTCTCTCTCTCTCTCTCTCTCTCTCTCTCTCTCTCTCTCTCTCTCTCTCTCTCTCTATATATATATATATATATATATATGTATATGTACACACACGCACACACACACTTCTCTTATTCCTCTACATGTTTCCATCTCCTGCCTATCCTCAATTCCTCCAACTCTTGCTGCTTTCTCCCTGCTCTCTATATCAATCTCCATGACGCTGCCACTCCCTCAGTCTCTCTCCTTTTGAGAAACCACAGTGCAACAGTGCACTCCTGGTTAGATGAGGAGAGGTTGAGGATATTTAGGATGAATTCTCCATCACTAATTGGAAAAATTTGTATTCTTACAATTGACAATCAGAATAGAAGCCTACAGTTTTGCTTTCAATCACTGTTTATGAGCAACAACTTTGTCCAGATTTTCAGCCAGCTGATGCTTGTATAATAATCTGGTGCATAGCTTTCCTAATATTTAACAATGAAGTAAAAAAAAAAAATAAATTCACATTTTCTTCCAGCCCAAGCAAGTTTCAATGAATATCTTGTAATATGTGGAAACATTTTGTCAATCTATATGTACTTCATAGATGTCCATTAATTCAATATTCAAACCATTCAGGATACGACCAAAAGCTCCAAATATAGCAAAGTAAGTGAACCTTGCTTTAAGAATATCTTTATTACAGATGCTGTGTGTGTTCTCAAAGTCAAGAATGAACCTCTATGCTCTGTAAGCTATCCACAGACAGAGAAATGTCAACTTTTAGATCCATGTATGACTGTGTTACGACCCCTCCCTTTCTGCCTGCACTGAACTAATTTGTCTTCTTTTTCAGAAGCCTGCAGTCAGGGAGGGTTGTTACCCTGATTTGGTGGCACCTGTTTAGGCCTCCACCAAGGCTATAAATGCCGCCCGCCCCCTCTCTCTGTCACTCTCTCTCTCTGTTTTTGTTTGGTTTGACATTTTGCTGCCTTCAACACTAACATACATCCTCATCCATACATTTAACCCACTACTGATACAATTACTCTCCACATCACATGTTCATCTTTTGTAAATAGTTATGTTTGCTTATTTCTAATAAAACACATAATTGGCTCTTTAACTTGGCTTGTGTCCCCTCCTTGTCACATGCACTGAGTCGGTTTGTGACAACTGGATTATTGCATATTTTTGTTTAGTTATTTAATTATTGACTGGTTACAGTCTATATATTTGTGGTTTGGACTGTTTAATCAGACATTTGCCCTAATTTGTTCCTAACCTCTCTCAATCCCATTTTTCCAGTTGTCCACCTTCCCTGTCCATCTGTGCATTCCTTCATGAGAGAGTTTGAGCCAGAGCTGCTATCTTCATGCTGTGTCCCACCCTACATTTTAAATTTTTTCCTTATCATCCAGCTGCCACTGATACTCCATGTAGGTCAATAAGGAGGGCACGCAGTCACACAAACACCCACCCTCTTTATCACGCAAACATAAATAAATGCACACAAACTAAGACACAGCGACAAATTGTACCAACAAAAAATAGTGTATGTAGCCCTATTAGTACAGCAGTACACTCAAACAGCCATGCTTAATATTTGTTGGCACTGTGCCAGATAATGAGGCCTTAGTTTGTGGTTGTGTTTTACTGGACTATATTTTAAGGGGCTTTTACTATTCTGTACATCCATGTATGTGAAGGAAGGGAAGGGCAAAATATTAGACTCAACTTTCAATACAATGCAGTTCAATAAATCACCACCATAGGATTTAGAAAAGTACCACAGAGTTGAGGAGTCTCGCCCCAACTGCTCCTCTCTACTCTAACAATCTACCAAGAACTCTGCAGCAACCCAACTAAATCCCAGAGAAAGCTTGACAAAGGCGCTCTCTTAGTAAACTTAAACTCTGCTTGCAGATATGCACGCACGCACGCACTTGAGTGCACGCACGCACGCGCACACACGCACGCGCGCGCACACACACGCACACACACACACACACACACACACACACACACACACACACACACACACACACACACTTCTTCTTGCAAAGATGAATAAATCTGATCTAGATTGCAAAGCTCTGATGGACTAGGTTGACAGAGGGGGTCTGGGGCCTGTCAAGGCAAGCAAAGCACTTTGGCCCTCTCTCATTCAATTTATCCTCTCCCAC
Organism: Siniperca chuatsi; assembly: GCF_020085105.1. Classification (NCBI taxonomy): domain Eukaryota; kingdom Metazoa; phylum Chordata; class Actinopteri; order Centrarchiformes; family Sinipercidae; genus Siniperca; species Siniperca chuatsi. The sequence continues at coordinate 21,197,945 of NC_058046.1, read as the reverse complement.
TTTTTATCACTCTTTTTGCTACTCTCTTCTTTATATTTCCCTCTCCTTGTCCCTCCCTGCCTTACTCCTTTGCTCTCTTGCTTCCTATTTGATCTCTTTATGATTCATTAGCTGGTGTGGAAAAATGGCTGTTAATTTTTTTGATAAGGTTAAAACTGAAGGATATACGGATCAAAGGAAGATTTTTGATCACTGACAGACTGCTGTCTCTTAATTGAACAAGCTGGCTCAGTGTAGTTGAGGGTTGTGTGAGTAAATGATGCCCAGTGTACAGTTTGATGTGTAGCTACCTAAAAGAAAAACAACAGAGCTCAAAATACTATGTGTATAAAACTGTATTTTGTTGTAACATTTTAAGCTGGGCAGACACTGTGCGTTTATATTTATATTTTACACTGTGTGAACTCACCCTACACATCTGAATCTGTGCTTCTTCACAGCCAGAACCTGCGACTTTTATGCTCACACTGTACAGATAGATCGACCGGCCACAATGTGGCTTCTCACACTGATCGTGAACACGGAACACCCGGTTGGTTTTGTCCATTGACAATTCCAATAAAGATTTGATATAAAACAATACAACTGAATCCTCAGCAATGTTGACAAAAAGAGAGAAAAGCTGTGTTCTTTTGTGCAATTCCACTATGAATGGAAAGTAAGGAGAAAAAAGACAAAAATGGAGCTGCAGATGGCTAGAAGATGGAGACAATATGGTGTCTGTTCCGCAGCGTAGTTCAGTTTTATATCACAGAAGTCTCAAGACTACAGTTTTAGCCAAAACATGTAAAATACTACTGCAATAACATTAAAACAAGCTCATTAAAGTTCATAACAGATCTTTTGACAGCAGCCATGTGAGCAATCAGACCGTGGAACTGCTCAAACTGCAAACAGATGACCAAAATTTCAGACCTGCCAGAAATCCATTCAATCGTCCGAGAGCCAGATCATTGATCGTTCAATTAATCAGGTGTCGTGACCCCTCAAACTGCTTGTCAAACAACAACCAAACTGGCAGACATTTGGCACGGTTCTAAAATTAATCGGCGGCGACCAATTCGGGGCTGAAAGCGGGTTTAGTCTGTACAGTGTCTGCTCAGCATTAATAGTTGATTTAAACATTCTCTTACTATACTTAAGAGACACTAAGGTAAAGTGTGGGTGTTACACTCAGACTTGTTGACAGTTGGAAATGATATTCGGTCGAAAGTTGGCCCAAGCCACTCACCAAACACTCACTAAACACCCTCTTCAAACACAAATACACCAATTCACTATTGTGCGTATGTATAAAGCAACATAAAATGGTCTGCTTTAGGTTACCTTAAATGGAAGGGACTTTTCACTGCACGGGCTAATGGGTAGAGACTGGAGGCTGCTGGCAGGACTTGTCTCTGTGCTCTGCAAAAGACAAAAACATAAATATAAAAATAACATCAAGATGAGGTTTGTGATATACATTGTGTTGTAGAAGTACAGGTACAAGTGGAGTGTACAAGCGCTGCTGATAAACTAGTGATTTTTACAGGATCAGTAAACAGAGTTAAGGCATCTGCAAGTATTTTAGCTTTTAATTTTTGTCACTTCATTGTGTTGTTAAGCAATATTGCCAAACACATTACACACAGAAGTCTGGCTACTCGTTCAATAAGAAAATAGAGGGAGGTGTAATAGACTAGTTCTATCAAGATAGGTGTTCATTTAAGCTGCAGCATCCTAAACCCTAATGTAGTAGTCATTTTCTACAGAATATCTGCATGGCAATATTACATCAAGTCTCTTAATCTAGCTTTGAATCACCTTTGTTCACAAAAATGTAGGATAATTGGTTTCAGAGAACTTGGCTGTATAAATCCAACTCCGTGTTGTAACATTTTTTTTTCACCTGGTCTCTTACATAATCTCTGTGATCAGAGAGATTTTGGCTCTGTTCCTTGACACAGGTGTCTAGTGGGCAGAGAGCAGGGGCAGCTAGATGGGGTTCCACACACACACACACACACACACACACACACACACACACACACACAGCACAGCACAGCACAGCACAGCACAGCTGCATACATTCATGTGACAAAGGCTGCACATGCAGACACACATGAGGACGCACACAAACACACTCCTTTAAAAGAGAAGACACTGATCTGAATGTCACCTGTGGGGGCTTATGACAGGACAGATGGGAAAGCGGGAGAGGATAAAGTCTCCAGCCAGGACTAATGATATTAATGTAATAATGCATGGTAAGGACATGACAGCACACCCAAAGAGGATATGACAAAATACATGACAAAGATGCGGCAAAGAACAGGGAAAGGTAACGTGAATTATCAGGTAACTACATGTTCCACGCACTTGGTTTTCTGATCTATTTCTTGCCATCTGCTGCCCTCTTGCAGATTTATAGGCAAGCCAACCCCTCTGTTGTTTGAGAGAGATGACCATACTTACAAGACCCCCTAAAAAGATACTTTTTAGGCTTAAATCTTGATTGTTTGTGCATATTTTTGGCCAACTTTCAGGATTTGAAGGTAGCACTGAGAAACATCAGAGCCGAAATCTTTGCACAGCATAAACTTGATGGTTTATTGGTTTGGCTGACCTTTTAAAGAAGCATACCTCCCTATCAGAATTATAGGTGTGCTATGGCGTCAGGCCCTCAATGTGTCATCGGTGATCAATGGCTTTCCCCATGTAGAGAGACAGGCGCACACTCACTGACACCCATACACTCTCTGTCTCCATCTCTTTTCGCTCTAACACATACACATTCTCTTTAAGGTCACCCCTGTCCCACAGGCCTTAACACACAACTGTCCCCACAATTAGATGTGGTTCAGTAAAAAGCCTTTCAGATTTAAGAATGGGAAAAGCTGCCTGGGAGCTCTGGATTTAATGACTTGCACTACCCAGAAGCTAAATGTCTAAAGATGATGAATGGCCTAAGAAAGGAAAGCAGGTTTTGTAGTTTGATACACCCCTTTAATCACATTCACACATCAGTTAAATTCAGAAATCAAAACCTTCAAATAACCCAAAGTGCATTCATGCCCACTCTCTCTCACTGACGTTTGGCAGCACCATTAACAACATACTGTCATGCAATTTAGTGAATTCTTTGGCAAACACAGGTTGAGTGCTTTGAATTTGAAATTCCAACTCTGCTTGGGTATTGTTAAGTTTTTGTCTTTGTTTTTTAACTCTGGGCTTCAGGAGTTCTTGTGTTAAACTAAAACTGTAAAGGAATGGTTCTTTGTTTCACACCTCCTCCCTACACGGACACAGAATTTAGTTGTAGGAGTTCACTTTTACTGATAGGGTAGCATATTAGCCAGCTACTGTATGTCACAAGTCTGCTTCTTTCCAGCTGTTGTAACGACGGTTGCAGACATGAACGCCACTGCCTGAAATGTAATGAACAACAGCATTTTCAACTACATTTGATCATATTCAAAGCTATACTTGTAACAACACTAAGCTGCTGAAAAGATTTGGTGGAGGCAGCAAGAATAAGCTGCTGCCACAAGTCAAGCAGATGCCTGGGGGTAAGAGTCACTGGGACGGACAGAGGGGCTGCAGAGGCACAAGCTAACAGGGCTTGGCGGTGCATAATCATGCTCACAAAGACTGTGAGTATGTGCTGTAACAAATGGGGCCATCACAGTAATGCTAGAATCCATGGCTGACATTGACAAATGGGGATCATTGTGTTAGGCAACATTAATGCACACATGGACAGTGGCATTTTAGAAAATCTTCCTCTGTGCAACCAACAGGATAAACTGCTGAAAGAGAAATAAATCAAGGATGGCTAGAGTCTCTCCAGCTGCCTTAAATTTACTAATATGACAAATGTGATGCACAATAAACACAGGAAATTATAAGGTTTGATGTATTATCTGGCCTGTTGGTCATGCATGTTGATATGCAATGATATGCATTCTTCTATGCAGCAGTATTGGAGGGCATTTTTAAGCCTTTATTACAGACAGTAGAGAAAGATGATAGAAAATGAGAGAGATGCGACAAAGTTGAAGTTGAACTGAGGACGTTGTGGTTTGTGGTTTGGATGTTAACCCCTTAACTGGCCCTTGTCATAACCTATTGACAGCAACTGAGAAACTAGCATGTTATGTTACTGTTTATCTTTTTAGTCACTATTTTCAGTTATTGCTGACAACTGTTAGGCTAGTTCCGCTACATTAGACATCTTTATCCATAAAGCTGGCTAACATAACTGAACATAGCATATGCATTTAAACATAAAAATGTCTGGTGCTCAGTCTAGCTTAAGGCTTACTAAATTACGAGAATATGGCTACCTTTCTTTCACTAAAACTGCTGCACAATCTTGACTTTTTATTGACTTATGTTATTGTATTTGTGGGAAACCTAAAAGTTTATCAGAGTGATAATGTCAATTCTTGGGTATCATGTAAAGATCAACTTTGCAATTAGTATTTTTTTTCCCCCCATTCTATTAGGTTGCTCAAGCATGCTACCATACAAACGATATTTTAAGACTGTCCTAAAAGGATCTACAGTATTTGCTGCAGTTGTGACTGTTGGCACAGAGAAGAACATATGCAGAAAATCTAGATGATAATGCAATAAATATTCGACTTTTGGACTTGAGCGCCTGGCTTCAAAACTGTTAGATTAGGCTGCATGAGTCATTTATGGTAATTTTTGCCTCTTTGAAAGCATCTCCTAGCCTCCTAGGATGACTGGAATGGAACTGTATTGTGTTATGTGTGACATATAAAGCTGACCAGTGTTTTGACTGACATTAGAAAGAAGAGAAGAAGAAAAAAGAGAAGAGAATTTAGGGGTTTTAAGTTAAGGTAAACAAAAGAAAAGATCAGAAGATTGGGGCTCAAAACCAGAAGGTCAAGCAAATAAAATGCAAAGCATACAGCCATGCAGAGTCACCCTCCCCTTGCTACAGAATGGATTATATCCACTGATGGAAGGTAACAAAATTTGCAAGTTAATGACACAACAGAGCAAGCAAAGAGAGCAAAGTATCTCCTCTTTCATATTCATGTTCTGCTGCTCTGTACCCTCTCTCTCTTGCACTCCCTTTAGTCTCTCCATCACGCTTCTAGATTATGTCTCTCTCCACTAATTATTATTTTATCATTTTCATGTCTAGTGTCTCTCTCACAGCGGACCTGGGAAGAAAAAACAGAGAGATGAAAAGTAAAGAGAAAGGGAGAAAGCCATACATATGCCTCTGTGGACTGTAATTCACAGATAGGCCCTCACAGCTAGCTTTGATCTTAGTTTAGAGGTACTAATGGTGGGGTGTTAGGGAAGGTCTGGTCACCCAGGTTTATTTGTTGTTTTTTTTGTGTATTTGTCTTTGTGAGTGTGGGTCTGTATAATAATGCTGTATTTGGTCATTCACCCATGTAGATTACAAGAAAACAGCAGCCAGACATTGCTAATGGATGTTCTTTCAGCTCACCTTCCAGAGCTTATGGTATTACTAACATGGTATGTAAATGACTCATACACTTACAAACCATAGTGACAAAGGGTATTAGTGAAAATATTAGCAGTTTCATTCCAAAACAAAACATACACAACACAATATATTAAACACCACCAAACACCAACATCCAAATAACTGAAACTGTGCTTACACAACTTGAACAATTGTTTAGGCCTCAGCCATTTTCCAAAAGAGCGTTATTATCTTTCTGGCCTGGCTCGGACTGAACTCTTACTAAAACTGGAATTCACATTCAGCGGTTGTTTGTATAATTTATCATTATGACTGAGAATCTGCCCCAAGTCAAGCTCTCTGCAAATTGCAATTACCCCAAATAAAGCATGCGAAGCACATTTACAACAATTTCATGTTCTTCGAAAAAGTTCTCAATAAATGATAAAATGTTAAAATTGCTTTAAAAGCAAGAACATTATTACGTTCTATTTACATTCTGGTGTCATGCAGTCATGCAGTCTTTTTAACTGCAGTCCCACAGTTAAAAAGACTGCATGACTGCACAGGGTGTCCATCAATATGGTTCCCTGGTTTTTACAGTTAAACCTTGTGCAGCTATTGCAACGTGTCAGTGCTTTACTAAGTGACCATTACAGCTAATCACGTCTATAATGGCGTGGATGTAATTTCACTGGTTTCCTGACATTCACACTGAGATGGCCTCATAGCCAGAGGTAAAACTTTAAGCATTTAAGAGCAGAGTGATACTCCGAAACGGGAGGATTAATGTGTGGAGTGTGAGTGTGAGTATATGTGCATATAAAGAATAAGATGGCAAACACTCAAATAAGCCTCCCAGTTTCCTCTTCCAAATGTAGAATCTGATTAAATTAACAAAACAAAGTGATTACAGAGACCTTTTAAAGGCGGAAAAGCAACCACTTTGAGATGATTTCATGGAGCTGAAATAGAGCTGATTAAAAAAGGGAGTGAAGAATTTGTCAGTGGAGCACTGTACTGTTTTGGTTCCTAATGCCAATTGCTTCATATTATTTGCTAACCTCTTACCGCTTACTGGTTTAAAACACTTTGATGTATCTATAACTGGATCAGAGAAAGGTCTGTCAGTGTGTTATAAGAGGAATAACAATGAATTTCAGCTTCTAGTTGTGTTATTCTTGGGTTTTGTGACAAATGCACTAAGGGCTCTTAATAGAATAGTGTTCTGGGATGTAATCTTCATCTTCCCAGTTAATGATTTAATCTGAGTATAAACCCATGTTAAGAAGAGTCCATATGCCTCTGTCTGTGTGTGCATGTACATATCCCACCTCCTGCAGTGTCCGTCTCAGTCTTAAAAGCAGGGTTTTGACAGCAGTGCAGTCCTGCTGCATCAGTCTGAGTGGAAGGGTCTCCAGCCCTGGAGGTAAGGGCTCATCCTCCCTCCCTAAACCCAGCCCTGCACTCCAGTCAGCAGGCAGCAGGCTGGTCGGACGGCTGGGCTCCCTGGAGGAGAGGCAGAGTGAGGGGAAGGGAGAGAAATAAAGAGATTTAATGTTAGCATGAGTCAGTGAGAAAACTTGATCATTGACCTGTCTTCACTGCTCCCCCACTGCTCTCCACAGGCAACCAGTGGAATCTCATCCTTGCCTTTGGTCATTACTGATGGTGCAGATGATACATTACACAGTAATGTCAAGATATCAGCTACTTCTGAATAGCCCAAAAGTTCCCAGAATCCTGTGTATGATATCATGTATGACCAACAAAAATGCAAAAACATGGTCTAAACAATAACTTGTCAGCATGTGGAACAATAATGCGTGACAATTAGATGCAACACAGGAAACTATACCTACTGTACAGAGCAATTATAAAGATCTGTCTGCATCACACTAAGAGCAGTGGCAACTCTGGCCAGTTTTATCAAAGCCACTATGTGAAGATTTTGAAATGTTGGCTTTGGCGTAGAATCAGAGACACTGTGGCAAGTGAAATGCACGCCACTAAATTCTACACAAGTGGCTTTAAATAATACTGTACATGAGAAGTGACATAGAAAGACAGAAGAGAGATTTCTACAGGGGTAGCAAAGGTCAGATGGAGAACAAAACCTGCAACATTCAGAGTACATAGCAGCTGCTACAGAGGACCCCCTAAGGACTCCATTTTAATGAGCACTCATTTCTATAATAAGTCTGTTTTAAGATGATTTAAAACCAAAAACATGAGGTGTTAATACTCAAACAGATAAAATAAAAGCACATACAAATGCCTGCATGTGTAGACGCACATACACACTAATGCATTCAAAGATCAAAGTCCGTCTTCTAATCTTGCGTCTCACCATCATTATCAACTCAAAAGGATACTTCATTGTCAAGAGCTTTGATTCATTATAGCCCATCACAGTTGTGTGATCCTGTCTGTGTCCCCGTCTCATATTTTTTGAGGATTCTTAATCTAGTGTTTTGTATTACTGCGTGTCCACAATTATTCTTCTGTAGAAGCAACCGTGTGTATTTGTTTGTGCATGCAGCTGTGTGTGTGTGTGTGTGTGTGTGTAGGAGATCTCTCAGTTGGAGTGCTGCACATCAAACATTTTTAATTAACAAAGCTTTCAACATTAAGTGCAGTGGAGCCCCTGGCCATTTGACAGATAGAATAGATGAAATCTCTCCAAAAAAGACAAGTTCATAAGTCACTGTTTAAGGCCTGATTATTAAGAAGCGTTTAAACCAATGTAACTCTCTATTCTTCTACACCGCTGTGACACTTCTGTGGTGGTGTGGGGTTGGAGTCAGACACACATGAACACAAACAACCGAGGGAGATCAACCAAAGCACTGTCTTAATTAACTGTCCCATTTGAGAACACAGTCCATTAAACAGTAAACAGGCCTCTAGAGCAGTATGTCTTTGGTCTCTGCTGCATGGCCTCTGTTCTTTGTCTCACCTTCAACACCTATTTAGTACAGCAGAGGACAGATAATGGGAGGAACTTTCAACAGGAGTCAGGGTTGCTCAATGTCACAGTATTCCTCGTCTTTCTTTGCCTTCCAGCCAACACTAAAGCTCAATCGAAGCACCACAACTACAAACACTGACCTTATCTATAAAAACTATATCTTTATAGTCATTCATTGCTCAGAGCCCACTTTACTTGTTCTGTTAGTTTGAGAGTTTAAGTTTAACCATAAGCATATTTTTTAAACTGCTTATGATGTAAGACTACTTTATATTCTACCAGACATTAAAACAGCCTCATAACAAATACCAAGCTCTCCCTTCTGTTTTGTAGTTTCTGTTTCAAAAGAATTATGTGACTAATGTTTTAATTCGATTACATCTTGCCTGGTCACTCACACATACAAAATGTCAAATGCATTAGGAAAACAAATGCAAACGCTTACTTTATGATAGTAAAGTTATAGTTAGCTAGCTATAGTAAAACAGCAATTATGAATTGAATTTCATGGCTGTATGGCTGCTGTTGTAGTTTATAATTTTGATATTTACTATTTGATGATTATGGGGTAGTAAAAGATACATTCTGAAAAGCTAGACAAGAACACCAACTCTAAGCTGTTGAATTATGCTTAACTTTTCATAGTCTGATCTGGCTATGTTTAACACTGAGTTCTGTAAATGCTGGAAAGTGAATGTTTAAAAAGCACAATGTGTCCTTTTTCCATTGACAACAATTAAAAAGCAATTACAGTCAGGTTTTCCATCAATAAAAATAGGAAGGAGACCCTTGCTTGGCCCAAAGAGATTTTCTAAATGTCAAAACCAGAGACATAACAAAAGCCTGTTTAATCGTCAGCTTCAAGGCCAATGTGCCTAACTATTAACAATGAATAAATTATGTTTCTTTCACACAAGCACATGATAAAACCTATAGTACAGACAGGGAACAAACAAACGTATCTTATGATGAATTAGAGCAATTCTTGATAATTAACTTACCTATAGTGATAAAATAATGCTGTTTATTCATGCTGTAGGGACAGAAATGGTCTCCATCCATAGTTGAGTGACAATAAACAATACTATAAAAGAACACAACTCAAACCAATAGATTAATCAAAATGTGTGTGAATAAACTAAATTCTCTCCTGCATTAATATTTCTCTGCCAAGTTGTGATATTTTGACAGAAGTGCATAAAGGGGGACAGTGTACCTCACCTTCTTCATGACATTTTCAAAAGGTGAGCTGAGAAATACCAACCTCCTGTCTGAAAACCACAAAGACAACCAGCGAGTTCACAGTCTGCAAATCAAGAAAAGTAGGAGAGCGAGGGATGGCAGTAAAGAGAGGCAGACACAGACACAGAAACGAGGAGCTCTTTATCATCAAGAGGCCATGTTCACTTTGACTGATTTGACCATTTAGAGGGGAGGTGAGAGGAAATTAGATGGCTTTTGTCCCATTTTCCCAGAAAAATCACCAAGTAAACAGAGACTGTGAGCATTAAGCCAGGCAGAAAATTCTCCAGGAAAAATGTTCTTTGAGCAAAACAAGACCATATCACTAAAATATCGATCAACATAAGTCACTCCAAAGAGTTCTCACTGAAAAGGTCGGACTGAATTGCTCCCTCATTTGCCCTCATAAGCCCCTTTTACACAGCCTTTTCAAGGCAGGATTTTTGCGCCATTATTCCACCTCGCCGTTCTGTATAAAACATACAAACACGGAATGGGGGGGCATTGTTGTTCCACTTTTGAGCCAGCAGCGGAGGTACTAACAGAGCTGAATCAGTTGAGGTTGTGGTTGAGTGAGAGATAGCGCAGCAGAGAGTGATGGTGAATGTGAGCGGTGCAGAGGAAAAGGTGGGCAGTGAAGTTATCAGTCTGGCAGTAAATGTACAGAGTAGGTTACAGTTTGTCAGCGAATAAAGGCTGCAGCTTCTCAAGACCAAAGTAAGCTACGTGTGTTGTTTCCCAACTGCCGGAATAGCATTACTATGACAGTCAGCTCCACCTATGTTGAGGGGGTACTTTTGTAAAAAAGCAAAGCTGGCGTATTGACGGGTCTTCTTTACGGTAGTATTGCGGGATCTCTTCTTCACTGGTTCACCATCCCAACCCTTCTTCAACCCTACATCTTCTTCCCCCACCACTCTCTCGGTGTACCCCTCCTTCTCATTCTCTTTCTATTCATCAACCCTCAACCGCTCTCTCCAAGCTCCCCTCTCTCTTACTTTTCTTTGTTCACCTGCCCTTCCCTTATCCACCCCCACCCTACCCTTCACCCGAGCCCTCATATTCCGTCTCTACAGCTCTCCCCTTGCCCCTTCGTCTCATTTTTACCCCTATCACTCTGACAACCACTACACAAAACTGATGTAGTATTAAAGCCTAAGGTGTGTCCCCAGGGATTCTGGTTAGCACCTCAGACAAATGTCGATGAAGCCTGCTGTCCTTTGAGGAGAGTAGAGCTCTGTCTGTCAAGCAGCCACGGGTGCTCCTCTCCCCCCTAAATTGTATTCTTTACAGCTTTTGTTCCTGCTTGGTATCTCAGGTTAGAGTGAACTTTTTGCATTTATTTCTCTGTTGCTCCACCCTGCTATCTAGGCGGGATGAATTGAGCGTAAATAAATGACAAATGATCAATCATGCTCTCTTCTCTCTGACAGCTTGTGTCAAGTGGCGCAGTGCAGTGCCACAAGAAAGTTGTTTTTGTTTTTCTATGTCTGTGTGTTTCACTAAGACTGACACTCTTGCCCTTTCTCTAGCTTTCACCAGGGTTTTACCTCTGTGGTGCACATCAAATCCACAGAGCAACAGGAAAATGAGTGGGAGAAGGGTTCAAACAACACCCGCATCCCCTGAAACAATAATCATAGAGGAGCCCTTATGCAAGGCATTTACTATTTCAGGAGGCGAATGGAATAGTTCTGGTTAAACTGAGGGCTGTAAATGTGTTTTACTGAAGGTAAAAAAAAAAAAAAAAGCAATACCACTAAATCTCACCTTTACAGTCATTTTGTGATGATTTTATTTTTCTTCTATTTCAAGAAATTAGCCAGTCTTGTCTACTATGAACAACATTCATCTGCAACTAATTTGCAATAGCATTTTATAGTATGTCCTGGCAATATTTAGTGTCAATGTAGGAATTAGCTCATGTAGTTAACGGCATATAATGTAAAACTTCAATTAATAGCCTGGGCTTTTATTTGCTTCAATCACTAAACTCAACCTGCCTACATTTGGGACAGGCGTCTATATGGGACAGGCCTTGTAAATAATCGAGAAATGGACAGATATTCTGACTCTATGGCAACTTCAAAGGTAGGGAGTCACCAATTTTTTTTCATCTCGCGTTTACCATGCCGGTAAATCTGAATGAATTATACTTTGGTGCTCATGGTTTCTGTAAACAGAACTGAACAATTGAATCTAACCAATCTAATGATGTGTGTCCATACTGACAAAAGTTTAAACATTTGTATGCGTGATCTAAGCAGCTTAGAACTTGTTCAATTTGGCAACCTGGTGGGCTTGAAGAGGTTTTATACATCTAAAGAACTTCTATAAAAACCAGACCCAGCATCTAATTGAGACCGCGTTTATTAGTCAAAATATGTAGCCACACACGGCCAGTGAAAGAGACTGAGACAGAGTGAGACTCTGCCTTTAATTGAAATTTTACGGTAAGTGAGGGAAATTTATGAAGATGGACATGCAAAATCCTTGATTTTGACAACAGACACCACGGTTCACATCCCGTCTCATTCTGTACTGGAAGTCAGTTTTTACATTTCCAATATCTAAACATGACCACAATGTCACTCTAAACTTAGCAAGGCGGTTTTAGGGCCTAAAAATCTTACCTTAATCTAGCTTTTGTTATCACAAGAAGATACTGTAGGAATAAAACAATGTAAACATCGCCAGTATATCTGCAACATATTTTGCAAATGCAAAGAATGGAGTGTTTGTTTCAATAACAACAGCATTGGCAAAGACTGCCAAGCTGCCAGTGTTGTGTGTGTGGTATATGCAAGTGTGTGTGTGTGTGTGCGTGTGTGTGAATGGGTGCGTGTGTGTGCATGTCCATGTCAGAGTAGATATTTTTGACTGCTGTTACAAAGTAGACAAAGTAATTTTCCAGCTAAGCACAAGTCTCATCTGCAGGTAATTACCCCACACAAACGTGCCAGATTACACACATGCACACACGCACACACACCAGGAAGTTGAAGACAAGTCTGTTCAGTGATGATAGATGTTGTACAGGCAGGGAGGCCGTTCCTCTACTCAGGGTCATCTGTCTTTTCACTGTCATGAGAGGATAGCCAGACACGCTCACCCTATTTCTCTTTTTTTACAACTTGCACTCTCTCACACACACATAGCACCTTTGAACAGGTTATAGATATGCGAGTGCAGATAATAGGACTCTGTGATAGGAGTCAATTGTAAGATTATACAAATGGACACAGTCCTAATTTGAATATATACAGACGTAATATCACACCAGCTAGGTGTTGAAACTGGTACTGCGTGACCAAGTCAGTGCGAAGCTAATTACAACTGAATACATGGATTAAAGTGCAATTAAATATTTTCACAGAGAGTTCTCTCTCTACAGTCTTTTCAGAGTAATTACACAAAGAAAGAAAAAGTAAACAGGGGAGAAGTGTGAAAAATTACCCCTTCTTTTCCATTGTACTCTTATTTCTCTTTTGCTCTTTCTACAATACATTTTATCTTCTATTCTCCTCTCTTCATTTATTTTCATCACATTTTCCTTTGCTCTTGCTCACCTCCTCTTTTCCTGTTTTCTCCTCTCCTTTCAATATGTAGTTTTTCCTCTATTGTCTTTCTGTCTCTTACACTTTCCTCTCCATCCTTCTGACTCACCCCTCTCCTCTCAGAAGCCATTTCTCAACGGCAGTGTTAGAAGTGATCCATTTCACCAACCTGAAAAAGTCAATTATCTGCCTTTTTATGACTTTCATTATTTTACCACTCACACAGTGTTTTATTACTGGGCTGTTGGCTCCCAGCACTGACACATACCTGCACACACGAGTATGCACATCCACACGAGCAATAAACAACACACACACACACATACACACACACAGAGCCAACAACGAAGAGACATACATTCATATATGCACACGTAGATGTCTGGGTTTACATAATGTTCAGTTAGTGTATGAAGTGACGAATAATGACTGCTAGTCAAATAAATTATGTGTGATTGAAGTGCATTATCTTTAGGAGCAGTGAAGAGGGGTTGGCTGCACCCTTGTCAATCAGCAATATAAAGACTGCATTGTCTCATGAATAATAACAGTAAAGGAGACTTTAATACTGAGACGAGGCAAGAAAGGCAGTCATTCCCCTACGCCAACTTTTCTCTCATTAATTTTTTACTGACAACAAAGAATATATTTATGGGCACAATCCAATATGTGTGTGTATGGCTGTGTACACATGTGTAATGTTGACATCTGTGTGTCACGTGTGCACTTGTATGCATGCACAAGTAAAGTTTAACAGTATACCACAGCAATTGGAGAATGATCTGTGCCATTTGTCACTCCTCTTTCCATCCGACAGACACAGTGTGCTCATCTGCATTCAGCACCTGAGGCTACGGATGTTTAATGCTGCCATTAAACTCATCTCCAACATAAAGTGCATCTGTGACTAAAGAGTGAGCACAAGCCAAGCTAAAGGCAGTGAATCTACAGATGAATTCAAGTCTTCACACAGAAAGGGAGAGAATATAAAAACAAATGTAATATGGCAGGGGTAACTTTCTGATTAACCTAATTGTCCTTTCTGCTTTCCTGTGCACTCTGAATCTGCACTTGTTTTGTAAGAAATGTGTGCTGTTTCTCTGACTTAGTATGCATTACCTTCTGAGACTGTCCACTCGTCCACTGCCTTGGCCTCTGTGAGTATCATAAAGTTAATCCCATACAAAAAGACTGAGAACCACCACACTAGCATTTTGTGGGGGAGCAACCTTAGGGAGTTATCAGAACACACTAATTACTATCAAAACTTCTTGTTGCTTGGAGAGATCTATTTAATATTGGTCCCCTGTGTCACATTACATTTTCCTATTTCAGAGAACATTGCCAAACCACACTGCCCGAAATGCTATCCTGTATTAAAGCCTTAAAGCAATATTCCACTAAAGTAGAACATTCTCACTTTTCAGCACAAAAACCATGCTATGCGTTCACAAAGTCCACTACCAAGAGTGACTGCCCCAGGAAATCTGAAACATGTTACCCTATGAGTTTATATTGTTATGCAAGCACTATAGGATTTATTTTATTGTTTTTTAATGATACAAGTGTTTGTTCCACTTATTTAAATGTGACTCTGCCTGTTTGCAATTCTCAATGAGGAGAACTGACTAAAAAAGCATGAATGCCAAAGGTGACAACAAATCACAAAAGCAACCACTGGTTGACTGAGGCTGAATTTCTTTGTAAACGCAAATAAACAAATCCATGTTAAAAAATGCAAATTCCCCACCCAAAGGGAATTATTGTTTGGAGTGCACATTAATGTTTATCTATTCTATTCATTACTTAAGGATATGATAATTTTACGCTAGTTATTCTAACGCCATGACAATAAAGGACCAGAATTGCCTTATAATGTGTTGTGATTGTGTTTATTCAAGGAACCTCAGCTTCCTTTCAGGGAACCAAACATATTGTTTGAGATGAGTCATAATTCTGATTTGTTGTTATTTAGTAGTGGCATCGCTGTCACCACCATGACAAAATAATAACACAGACGAACAAAAGTTTCCATACTAAGTCATAGCAAGGTACAAATGATTTACATGACAGTGATTATGTATGCGTGCCTTCATTGTAACAAACTCTGCTCTCAGGTCAGATCCATGTCAAATGTTCACATTTGATATTCTCGTTGACAGCAATTCTAGATAAATGTTAACCAACATCCCCTTATTTATCCTGGATCTCTTAGTCTTCATGTTTTTTGAGTTGGTGCACGCAAACATAATTTCCTGTAATAATCACCTACATAAGCTCTGGTTCTGATTAAATGAAATGGAAATGTGCCAAGGTACCAAGAATAAGCTTCTATAATCCAGGATATTAAAGGCATGTATGCTCCTCATCTTCATTTCTTTAAAAGCTGTTTCCATGGCAATACTGAAATATGCTGTATATTTATGTATAGAGGGAGATTGGTGAGCAGGATATGAGGATGCAAATTTAAAAAATGAATTGTTTATTCAAAATAAGATACCATGAGTTGCCTAATTAAGTATTATGCAGAGAAGGCTACAATGACAGCAAGCGGAATCTCGCTTTGATTGCGTACTCTACATGTAGTGTACTGTACCCTTGCACAAGTTAACAAGAGGATGTGTAAGTATAAGATCTGTCTGTAATGAAGCAATGTTTACCAGTGCTGGGAAAACAGCTAGCCTGGCTCTGTCAAATTTCAAAAATATGCCTACCACTACCACAAGATCACTAATTAACTCAATGTATCTCTTTTGTTTAATCCACACACACACATACACACACAAATGTAAAAACAACACGTTTTAGGTGGAGTTACAACTGTTTCTTGATAAACACAAGTTTATCCCTCCGCCAAGCACTTCTGTGTAGCATCATCTCCAGCTATAGCATGGGTTGCCAGATATGGTCAGTAAACTTGGCAACATCACTGTGAAGACAAGACTTCAGGATGCTGCGTACAGTCACTGCATCCAGCTGTTGTTTGCCAAGAAATGTTGTATCAAAAATATGTTCAAGATCAACATACAGTGTGCTGTAGTCCACAACAAAAAGAGACAAGATAAAGAGACGAGAGGCAGACAATGCATGAAGAGCCAAAAACAAAAGAGCACCCCTGTCTTTGTTATTCAAATATCCTCCATAAGCTAAAAAATTACATTAAAGTTCAGGAAAACACAACAGACTGTAAGACATGACGTGAGTTCATGTCTTACAATCTGTTAAAAGAGTAACAGTGAATACCGCTTAAATAATTCCTTTCATTTCTGGAACAGACCACTTGACAAAAAAAGTAATGGAAAGCAAAGGAATGACTTATTAATTGCCAATGTGATGTTTTTTTCTCTGCGTTACAAATCACGACCACAAGTTCCCACTCAAAGCAAGAATGAAAAAACCAAAAGCCAACACTAATTAGTCTCCCTGTGTTGAACATTTAATAAACCCAATGGAGTGATGAAAATTAGAAGCTGAACAACAGCAATGGACTAAAGAAATATGCATGACAACAGACGCACACTACAGGATTTTTAACATGTCTAGCCTAAAACTACAAGCTTTTCCTCAGAGGCTTCTGAAGAGCCTGATGCTTAGCTAGTACAAGCAATCTGTGGGCACGGACTGTGAGAAAAACAAAACTATCTCCTTAAAGAGAATGTCTCTGGAACATAGAAAAATAATTGTAATAATTGTAAAACAGTCCAAAAACCAGATTAATACAAGATAAAACACTGAGTTTTGTCACTGCTTGTTGGATTAACAAATGCGGCATCATTACATACCAGCAAACTGAACAGAGAGGGAGGGGAAACTGTTCCCTCCAACTGCCACTGTGTGTGTCGGAAAATCATGCTGCAGTGCATTTTATCTGTCCCCAGCGCCACTCCAAGGCTCAGCTGGATTCTTTATGCTTGTCTATTTTTATAAATGTGCATGTGTGCATGCGAGTGAATGTTTGTAAGTATATGATTTACTTTTGGAGGAGACGTGTGTGTTATGTTTGCTGACTATATTAAGTCAGGTGGGATTAGACAACTTGGCTGATATACTTTCTGAATCATATTAACATTAAACACATTTGTTCCTCTGTTTATGTGTGTATGTGAGCAAATTCTATACAATCACGGATTACATGTCTCTGTGGGAGACAACAGGGTCAACTCTGAGTACATCACTACGTACCATATCTACCCGAATGTGAGAGGAGGGTGTCTTTTCGAATCACAAGACGCCTTCTCAACACTTTTCTTTGCTGCTCAGCGCTGTGTAACGACCCAACTGCCTCAAGGACGACAAGTATGATGACACTCCACTCTCTCCCCCCAGATTATTCTGTTTCAATTGCTCTTCTTGTAAATCCCCCCAACTACAAATGAGGGGCACTCAATGTACAACAATTGCGGAAGTGACCCTATATAGCTTGAGGCATGTGGTAGGATGTTCATGGTTTTTTTGTAGTATACTTAGTATGACTTGGCAGGCTGTTAAATAAGTCTCAACAGCTTGACGTAGACAAGACACAAACCTGCATTTTGGGAATATAAACAGGAGAAACAAAATATTAACTCTGAAGTCTTTAATTAAGTTGTCATTGAGCAGAATTGTTGACATTTTTTTAATAAGTCTAATTATGCCAATGCAAGAGCATGTGAATGTTTTAGCTGTACATTAATCCTCAAATCAGAAGTGGAGATATGGGAACTGAGACTTTCATGAATGTCTACTGCATACTGACAGACAAGGACACCTGAGTGTTTGCGTCTCCTCTCCTTGGACTACCTGTCTTCTGCATAGTAATCAACAGCAATGAAAAGAGAAAAGGGAAAAGATAAGAAAAATGGAAGGGGAACACTCAACAGACAGATTGCCGTTACCATAGCAACAGGCCAGCTATATCCCAATTGTTAAAATTTAATTTCCTCTGTGTCTTTTTCTATAGCAGAGATGAGGGAGAAGTCGATGTCTTAACACAAAACAGGCCTTAAGATACGTCACACAAACAAATATTCAATATTCACCAGGCTCCGCCCCCCTCCTCCACAACCAAAAGGCATTGAGGCACACTCATTGTCATGCAGGGAATATTATCTAGAGTAAGTATTGCAGCTGGCAAAAGTGCACAACACACCGAAGAGGGCATTATGTAACAAAGCACATGAAACTAAATATTCATCATTTAGCTGATGCCAAAAAAGTATTTTTGGCCCATCTACATTCTGTCAATATGTAGTCCTGTAGGACTGCAATTTGGTATTTTCAGCATTTAAATATGAAATGCAAGCATGAAGGAACAGCAAACGAAGCTGCTGTGTCAAAAGTTCATTAGAGAGCAACACTACACTACTCTCAGCTAAAATAAATCTGACACAAATCTGATTTACTCTAAAAATTCTTAAAAACTCTCTTTTACTATAAAGCTACTGCAAAGCCATTGTAGTGGAAACATCTAGAGCTGCAAAAATCAGTCAATTAACCAATTAGTCGACAGACAGAAAATTAATTACTATTGTAGAGTATACTGTGTCTCTGTTGACGGATCCCTGTTCACCAGATACAGTGCAGCATGTACGAGGCGATGGGGGACAATGTGACTTCTATTTCTTTGTCCTATATTCAAGTGAATATACAAGTGAATATAGTCTAAAAGACTCTCATGTTTCCAGTTTTTCTTTTCCCCAAATGCTCCTTCCATCTCCCCCTTGCTGTCTGTCTCTCTCCCTCTCTACACCTATGCACCCACAAAAAAGGGAAACTAGTATTTAGCACATGGCGTTTACTGCTATAGTTTTGCTGTTGTGGTATTAATGTTTACAAAGTAATAAACACAGAGAATTAAATGCCTGCTATCAAAATCATCCAAATGCCATACATCAAAGAGGAAGTATGCGTGTGAGTGTGAGTCTGTGTGTGTGTGTGTGTGTGTGTGTGTGTGCATGTGCTTAGCAGATGTTCTGTGCAGCCTGTCAGACAGCCAGCAGTATCCTGCAGCTGATACTCTCTCTGGACAGGCTGACTGACTGACAGGTGTGTGTGTGCGTGTGCGTTTGTGTTTTCTTGTGTGAACAGAAGGGAGCTTGCTTTGCCTCCAGCAAATCAATGTCCCCTTGAGGGAATGTGGAACCTGAGACAAAGAGCGAGGGCGACTGAGAGAGAAAGAAAGACAGCGAGAGAGAGAGAAAGAGCAAGCCCTGGGCAAACACATTTTGCTCTCTTTCCCCTCTCCAATCTCAGCTTCTTCACTCACAGACTTAACACATTTTCCAGCAAAATCTGTCTGAAAATGTTCAGTAAGAAGAAATCAGTGAAGATGTTGAACTACCACAGTGGGAAATTAACCCCTGCCAGCATCTACATGTTGATCAGGGTGAGGAATTTAGACCTGGCTCCATTATGTAACCTGCCCCAGTGTTTCCAGAGTTGAAACAGATCAAAACATGTTGAACACTGGCATGGATTCCCAATTCCATACCATAATGTTTAAAATCACTTTGAAACAAAAGAAAGACGAGTCTAAGTCTAGTGCCTCACTGGTGTGATTTGTCTTCTTATTTTTTAGTTTTGTTTAGTGTTGTTTTTTTGCCACACTTTACATCCAGTCTTTTTTTTTTGTTGTTTACTGACGTTACTCTGCTGCTCTGCACTTCTGCTACAAAGACTGCTCCCTTGCTGTGGAGAAGTTAACTGAACACACACTTCTTCCTAAGCCCACTATATCATATCACTGTCTCACTGTCAGTAGCACACACACTGACAAATTGTGTGATGTGTCTATAGTTTTGCAGGCTTGAGTCATTCTGGAGTAAAAGGTTCAAGACTTTAGTGAGACTGTTGGGTTGTTATAAAGGTGGCATATAAAAGATAAACTAATTATGTCATTACTCAGGCATACCATGATTCAAATGTGAATTTACTGAATATCTTTTTAGCCACGCTAGCAGCATGGCTGTAGGGATAAAAATGCCAATCTGTCAGTCAGCTGCTCCACCACTTTGGGCCAGACTTAAATTCTGTATCTCATCAACTATTGGATGGATTGCCTTGTAATTTGGTACACACATTCATGTCCCCCTCAGGATGAAGAGTAACAACTTTGGTGACACACTGACATTTGATCTAACGCCATCATCAGGTCAAAGTTTTTAAATTTGTCTAACACTGTGGTTTATGAACAAATACCTACAAAACTAATAACATTTCCAACAGACTCAGCTGTACTTTGCATTTAATGCTAATTAGCAAATGTTAGCATATAAAGACGCTAAACTAAGACGGGAACATGGTAAATATCATACCATAAACATAATACCTGCTACATATCAGCATGTTAGCATTGTCATTGTGAGCATGTAGCATGCTGATGTTAGCATTTAGCTAAAAGCACCCTTGTGTCCAAGTACAGCCTCAAAGAGCCGCTAACATGGCTGTAGACTCTTAATTATGTCTAAAAATTCATGGTCAGATTTATCTCAGAGTGACGCTACAAAATAAGGTTAAGGCATTTGAAGCTACACAGCTCAGACCCTATTCCCTCATCCATTCATTCATTCATCTCCTTGCTCTGCAATCTCTGATTGGATTGAAAGGGATGGAGCCATCTCCTCATATTATGGAATTTCTAGCCTGAACCGCGATGCTGGAGTCCAGGCAAACTCAATCACACGGAAGAATACGGGTTTCAAACAAATGAGATTTGAGCCTTGACCTTGTATACAGAGAGGAATAATGCAAATATTTGAGTTTGTGTATGTGTGGAATGGTCCTCCAGTCCTTTCAAAGACCAGTGGAGAAGTGGGGCTTCAGTATAAATAAAACAACCAATGAACTGTCTGACAAAAACCTTGGATGGGTTGAAAAGGTTGACTCCCAACTTGCATGTCTCACTGACACTGTCTAGACACAGAAAATGTCTCTCTATTCAATGTTCAAAGAGTGTGAGAAGCGTGATAAAAACCCTTCTCAGGAAAAAAAAAAGGAGCCAAGGTTAAGTCCAATGTCTCAATGTTGTAGAATAAATCTTTCAACCTCTACTTCAGAACCACTCACACAAGTTGGCCTGCACTGTCTCTGCAAACAACTAGGATCATAGCCAGTTTATTAAGGAGAATACTTTGATAGACACATACATTTACTCTATGAGTGCGAGCAGACATAAAATAAATTCAACCAGGGAGAGAGGAGCACTGAAAGGTAAAGTAATGATCATCTGCTTCCTTGTCAGACACACCACTAGACGGTACCACTAGTGATACAACCCCTTTATTACCCACTGACTTCATAAAACCAAATAAGCCCTATCCACAGAGATGCTGTGTTTGTGTGTGTGTGTGTGTGTGTGTGTGTGTGTGTGTGTGTGTGTCTGCGTGTGTATGCATCTTTGTGAAGATGTGTAGGTGTGCTTGCATTTATCCAAGACCTAGCCTGATTCCTGAGTGTAGAGAAAAAACAAGTGGCCAAATCAAATCAGATATGGAACCATCCTTAGGCAGTGGTGCTCACATGTACAAACAGAAACTCTAAGTGTGCTCTTTCAGCTGTTGGCTACTGGGAGACAGAGGAGAACAGAAAGACAGCTTGCATATTCATTCAAAAAGAATTTATTTATTTATTTACCCTCCGTCTTTCTATGCTAGAGTCACATCTCATCTCCAAGGGAGGAAAAGACATAAAACATGTTTTGCATTTACAGGGAACATTCAAGTCAGCAATTCCTAGAATAGACAATAACACTCTCTCTCTCTCTCTCTCTCTCTCTCTTTTTGTCTCTCAAGTGGCAATGGAGTGTAGTGTAAAAAAAAGCAATAATGTCATTAACATAGACTGTACAGACAATAAATGCCCCTGTAGCCAAGTGGGTAAGTGCATCAAAACAGATCCTTGAGCCATTCATATGCTCCAATTGTATGTAACTGAATCCTGTTTTATGCCTAGTACTGAGTACTATCTTTTCTGTCCGTGATTGTGGTTCTAACCCATACATACACAAATACAAACACATACAGACTATTTGTCTTAACACAAGTAAACACAAAATTCAGTTTTGTTGCAGAACCCAAGTTCGCTTCAGCTTGAGGTCACGAACAGATGGCCGGACATTCTCCTTCATGAGTTTTTGGTAGACAGCAAAATTCATGGTTCCATTTATCACAGCAAGTCGTGGCTGAATTACAACAATTCTGCAAAGAGGAGTGGGCCAAATTTCCTCCACAGCGCTATAAAAGACTCATTGCAAGTTATCGCAAACGCTTGATTGCATTTGTTGCTGCTAAGGGTGGCCCAACCAGTTATTAGGTTTAGGGGGCAATCACTTTTTCCACACAGGGCCATGTAGGTCCTAATAATAACAACCTTCATTTAAAAACTGCATTTTGTGTTTTGTTTGGTGATCTGAAACATTTAAGTGTGACAAACATGCAAAAAAATAAAAAATCAGGAAGGGGGCAAACACTTTTTCACACCACTGTAAATACACTGACATCACTTTTGAATTTTTTGCACAGTCTCCCAATAGCTTTCTTTTCTTCCTTGTAAAAAATGTGAGAGCACATACAGTATATTAATACAAATATACATACCTCTGATTGCTGTCTTTCCCCGGGATGCGATCTCCTGATGGATCCATGGGGGAAGGGAGCAGGTTGAGACAGGAGGCCAGGGACTGGCTGGAGTCTTCTCTGGACACTGTGCACACACCCAAACACACACAGAGTCATTATATCAAGTAGATTTTCTAATCTCAGTTGACACCTAAAATGTGCCTAAGTACCTTACCTGACCACAACATATTTTATTAATCAAAAATAATAACTCTCTACTTAACAACTCCTCCCAAATTAAATTAGAGCTATAAAACACCAGTCATGTCACAGAGTAGCTTATAAAAAATTCAGTAGTGATAGGTTTGAGTAATGATGATAGTATCAGTTATTTAAAAAAAAAAAAGAAGACATGTCTACTTTTAATGGCACATTTGACAGACCAGTGTGGAATAAAAGTTGGTGGTGAAGCCCAGATTTGACATTTCTTTATGTCTTTGTAAAGGTCCTGCAGCTCTCTTTCTGTCCCTGTCTGATTCCACAGTGCATGAGTCACAGTTGGAGTAGGAACACAGAGCCCTGAAGCTGAACACTGTTAGCCATAAATTGCTGTGAAACTGCTTGCTTTTTAATAAAGGCTTCAACAAGCCACCTAAGAGAGGTAAAAAAAAAGAGTGGCAATGAGATTGTGTGGGATTGTCCAGTTGTGTGTGTTTGTTTGTGTGTCTGCATGTGTGTATACATCTTTATATGTATGTGTGCATGTATCTGCCTGCTTTGTGTTCACAGCCTGAACATGTGTGTGCAGGTGTGTGTGTGTGTGTGTATTTAAATTCTGAGTGTGTGGAAGAACCATACTCTTCCACTGCCAGAGCAAAGTCTTAGTCCCTTGACTTTATGAGAACAATTCATCAAACCTTTCATTTCATGCTACAGTCTGCAAACCATTAGGTCTAATGACTAAGCAACGCACGCTTGTGTGTTAGTGTGTGTATTAATGATGGTGCTTCCTTTAGCTCTGCATTAACCAGTGCCTTTAGAGATGTTTTAAATCTGTCTGTGTCTGTGTGTGTGTGTGTGTTTGTGTGTGTGTGTGTGTGGGTGTGTGAGTTCTCAGTTCAAACACACCCTCCCTCCCAAAACTCTCCAACCCCCATAAGCACAGGAAATTCAGTTTATTACGGCTGAAGCTCCTGTTGTAGTCTTTATTTGACTGCAACTGTAATATTCTGTGAGTCCATCTGGGACTTAAATGTTGCCTAGAGACAGATGAATCTAACCTCATATTTATATATAATTTGACTCTGAGAACTGTTAGATAAGAGTCGAAGCTAGACATGTTCACACGGAGAGTCAAGCTGAGAGTAAATGTACCCTGTCAAACATGTAGTCCCTGTATCTAAGTAAAGTGAAGCACAGAAATGGAAGGTGATCACATTTGAAGCTCATGTTTACCCAGTTGAGTCATTTTAGTCATGTGTCATACTCAACTGCCAACTGTCCAAGTTGACGTGTACATTTTGTGCCTTGGCAGTTTGATGTTAATTAATATGAAGCAAACATTTCCAATCTGAGATCACCAGAAACATAATCAATACTGACAGTATTTGGAAGAGCTTGCATTTTTGCCTAATTACCATAATGTTCCAGCAAGGAATAATAAAATAAGAATAGTGCTTGCAAATGCAATCAATCAGTTCACTTCACTACGTCTACTCACAACAGTAAAATAGTAAATTCTTTATTAAAGCATTAACATGTTAAGAATCAACACATGAATGCAGATTTTACAAGTCCCTCTTAACATATTCAAGTGTGGTGTGGTTACAGCCGCCCACCACATTCATTCAAACTTTCTGTTATATGAAAGGAGGTTGGGGTTACTGTGTTTGGTACTCCATGCTGCACTGTGGCAGAGCACGACAATACTTCTCCTCTGACAGTCACTTTTCAACCATGAGGCATGTCAGGAGGTGTGTGACTGAAATGCCAAAAAACAAAGGAGATAAATCGCTGTAAATGAGGCAGCTACATCAAAGCCATGGCACATGTTAAAAGAACCAGGGAGGGTACTGGTTTCATGTTTTAAGATGACAGAATAGAGGTGGCTTAATGAGGGGGAAAAGAGAGACAGAGTGAGAGAGGGACAGAGTGGGAGAGAGAAAGACAGCAAAGAGGGAGTGAAGAGAGGAAAAGCAAGAAAGAAGGAAAAAATAATCTGTGGCAATGAGAAAACATGAGCAACATTCACTTGAATAGAAGGAGGGATAGATAAAAGGCAAGAGTTTGTATGTGTCAGAATCTCTCTTGATTTGAATGCTTTGTTTCTAAGAAGTCTTAGCTTCTTTCCAGAGGAACAGCGACCCAGTGATTTTGGGGAAATTGACCTAAAAATAAAATTGAAAAGTTACATGTATTTGACTCAAGACGCTGATAGTATTGCATTCTGTATTTGACTTTAAACCTTTACCTACAGTACTGAAGTAATTATAAAGGAAGTACCAATGCATAAGTATTTAGACAGATGCAGAAAATCAGCTTGCTTGATACAGTGAAGTGTGGAAGAAGTGAGCTGGTGTATCATCTGTATCTTCTCACAGTCTGCCGTATGCTTCACCTGCGCACTTGCCATAAAGATTTCTGTGTAGAGACTCAGATGTCATGTTGAGAAAAAGTTACCGTGTCGATGCCGCTGATCGTCAGAGAGGTCCAGGTCTAACATAAGATCGTCTTCATCCAGCTCTGAGGAACCCAGGTTGTTTAAAACATCCTGAAGAGAAAAAGCAACCCCCCCCAAAAAAGTTTTTTTTAATATATTATTATTTTGTCAGATGTATGAGTAATTATTATATTCATAATAATATGATTGAGGTAGGTTGTTCTGTATTCCCAATAGAGAAAACATACTTTGGGAATTAAAATGTTGGTCTAAACAAGTCAGTTTTAATATAAATATAAAGTTCAACAAACCCTGAGAAGAAAAACAAAAAATACTAATAAAAATAGGGTTATGATATTGAGAGAGCAGTGAGCGTCAAGATGGCTAGAGTTAGAGGAAACATCGGAGAGATTCAGCCATGTTTGAGCCTCAGTCAGACCCAGATGAGGAGTCTATTGTGCAACAAAATCGGCAACTTGTCAGAATGGTAAGTCTAATTAGCATATTTTATTTGTTTTTGTTTGTTAGCTTGTAACTGGCAGTGGCTGATAAGAGTATTAGTGGTTGTGAAACATACAATAATATCTGCTACAATGTTACAGTGTGTTCACATTGTTATTACATAACGTTAGTAGATAGTGGCAGGAAGCGCCAGGGTCCGGTTTACACTCTACCAAGTTTGCGCTCAAAACTTTCACTACGCTAACTTAGTGCAAACTCTTGCTCTCTGTACTGACAAGTCCGCTCTGTGCTAGAAGTTTAAGGTGTCTTTGTCGTTGGCATTGCGATTGGCTTTCGAATTTGTGACGTCCCAAATCTAGCTTGCACGGAGTCCGTTTGATTTTCAGATTTTGGTGAAGTGTACAAACAACTCCCCCATCAGTAGAAGAATATGAAAACACCTCTCTAGTGACAAACTTTGCACAGATACAAGTCAGCAAAGTCAAGGTCTGACATTTTAGGAGAAAAACATTTTTGAGTGGAGGGGTACTTTAAATGATTTTCATCAAAGTAATCCAGGTGGCTCATAACATTCAGAAAGAGATCCCCCAACCAAAAAGACACTAAAGTTGAGCATGTTATTTTAGTTATTAGGTATGATATTAGGATGTTATTAGGGAGTGGGATTTTTTTCAGTTTCCCTGCACTTAATGAGATATTTAGTTTCTCATCATTGCACCCAAGCTCATGAAAACATATTGCTACTCCTGTTATGTAGGGATCATTAGGTTTCAGTTTGAGAAAGCAATGAATGTGCCAAATGAGGCTGTAGTTTTGTGTAACATCTGTCATCATTCCCCATACTTCACAAGCAAAAAATACCTGCTGAACAAGAAAAACTTTGCAAATATACAGTATTTTCTCTTCTCTCTCCACAACAAAGAGAGGCAGCCCATTACTTAGTCATGTGATTTCTGAAATTGTATTCACAGCCCAAACTTTCAAAAGCATTTGTCTCATGACTTTAACTTGATTTTTCAGGCTCTAAAAAAGTATCTAACAAAATGTACTGTCTTTTCCATCTACCTTACAGAGAACAAGGTGTTCTTTGCCAATACGACATAGCTAACAGCGTTGATATCCTTACTCAAAAGATAAGAATAAGAAAATATAATATATATATATATATGTAATGCTGGAGCACCATGAGTATTGCTTGACTTTTTCCTTTAAGGCTATAAATCAAACTATACTAATACTACTTCACTTTACTGTTAGGGTAGCATATACTTTAGCATGTAGAAGACAATAAAATCTTCACTTGTAATCTTTCAGTAAACGCTCCTATGTTCTTGGCATTATTATGAGGTTATAATGATTTTGGTTCAGTTGCATTTCAAAAGTCAATGCTGCCATCTGATGGTCATCAAAAGGAAATCCACTGCAGACAAAAAGTTGTAGCTACAAGAATAAACTGATTAAAACACTACATAGCCTTGCATAAAGGATGGTATAATTATTATAGCTATATATAAATAATTGTATCAGGGAACTAAATTGGTTAAAAAAAAGGATAAAATATGACACAGTTGTACCAGACTACTGGTAGGAATTACTACACATGTCTATCGACAATACTCTTTTTCTTTGGTTGACACACACACACACACACACACACACACACACACACACACACACACACACACACACACACACACACACAGGTGAGGTGAAGAACTCTCAACTGCCAACATGGGCTTTCCTGGTACCATGCTTTCACCATCAGCAGATTTCGTTCCAATTATTCTGGACCCAAAGGACATGGCAAGACCAAGGTCAAATAATATTTGCAGATAATTCTGCGCTAAAACACTGAATTGCACTGAGAAACATTGAATTGTCCTGATGCAGCAAATCTCACCAGTCTGATAACCCCGCAAAATAACTAATTATTCATTATGAATAGTGCTTTGACCTGGTTCTGAATACATTTTATCACCTAAAACAACCTTTTAGACAAGGTTTTCAAAATGAAAATAAGTGGGTGATGCTTACTACGGGATTTCAGCACTTAATATTGGTTGAAAGACCTTGCCAGAACTTTTGTGCAGTTAAAAAATGAAAAACTTAAACCAAAGCAAAATATCAAGAGCCAAAAACTTACTATTCACCAGTCTCATGGAGTATCTGCAGATGCAGATGGATCCAGAAATCCAACAACCAACTCTGTTCAGCTTTCATCACTGTTGTTTAGACATAAACAACCCCACAGCCACACTCTCTATCAATCTCCTCCCATCTGAGTACAAGAGCCTCAATGCTTAGTGACATACCTAACTATTCAACCACACCTCTATCCATTTGTGTGTGTGTGTGTGTGTGTGTGTGTGTGTTTGTGTTCCCAACAGCTAAATCAATGTTCTCCATGGCCATACCAATGTGAAGCCATTGTGGTCTGTGTACTGTATGAATGTGTAACAGTATATCACATCAGATGTCCAGCGCAGTAAAGATCAGAAAAAGACCAGAATGCATTTCAGTGTAATGCAATCGAACAGAAGACCTCATTTCAGGCATTAAAGCTAATAGCTAAAAGGTATTGGAAAAGAAATGAAGACCCATACCGAGTGATTCTACTGCACACAGACTTCATTTGAAGCTAAATTACCCATTTTAATGTGCCCCTCTAACCACAGAAATGTGTTAATATGATTTTACAACCCATGGATGTCACCTTTTTACCTCGCTTTTGTGATTTGAGTGAGTATAATCCTTGAGTTAATAGAGATAATATCAGATTCAGGTCTCATTAAAAGATGGCTCCATCTCTTAACTGCCAAGCAGAATGACATCCAAAACAGGGATAAGAGGAAGCAAGAGGTTCTTTCCATCCATTAAAAGCCACTGCTTTCTGTTCAGACTCTGTGGAAATCACATACACAGACTATGAAAATTACATTTATTCAGTGCTTTAGGGTGGTAAATGCATTAAGATCAAGGGAGAGAAATTTGGATTTGCAGCCAGGTATTGCTGCTTCTAGCAATTGAAAATATACAGACTTACAAATTACTTTCATTCAGTCTGAGCAGACACTTCACAGCCAGTTGTGTTTACAATGTGCCTGAGGGAATAAAGGACTGAATGTCCAGTCAAATCGTAACTCTGTTTGTTGAATGAAAAGAAACTGATCATTACCCACACTGACTCACTCACATTACCTGACATTTGTTATTTTTTAACAACCAACTGCTACTATCAGTACAGAATAATCACTCATCTCAGAGTAAAGCCTTATATGCCTTAGATGCTGCTGAGGCAGAAAACTTGATTACAGTTATAACTTTGAATGTAGATATCTACATTTTCTATTTCTGCAATATGTAGTCTTGATGTGAAAAGGATTTCCAGAAGGGTTAAGTGTTGAACAAGGACATATTGGAATGCATCTGCATGTCTATTGACCTTTTTTACAACAGACATTTTGACAAGTCATAGCAGGAAAAGCACAGGTGTAATTAATAACGTGAAAAACAACTTCCAGTGTTACCAGTGTTGCGGCCCTGGTATTGTGCATGCTGAATCAGAGGAATGGCTTAAGGTACGGAAAGACCTGAATTTGCTCCCCATTTATTTCTATGCAAAACAGGGCGAGACGTATTCGCTTCCGGTTGCAAAATGACCCACATCTTTCACTTCCTGCAGCTTTCAGTTTGATTGAACTTTGATCTGCGGAATCGTTAGGTTCTCCAATGTCCAGCCAGTTAGATAGAGGGGGTGGGATTGACCTCTCATTTAGGAAATATTATTTGTTTATATTCTTGTTTTATAATTGCCTAGCGAAATAACTCAAGCAGCAGAGAAGAAGGGGTGCAGCTTGGCTGTAGTGAGTGCAAGGACAGTGACAGAAATTAAAGACAGTGAAGTGTTTGAAAAGAAGCTGTATAATTTTCAACTTTGTGGAGTGCTGTTGTTTGCCCGCTAGCCATGATCTCTCAGTTTATGCTTATTAACCTACCCATGCTATTTCCTGTCCTGCCTGCTTTTTACCACACCACGCAAGTAAATATTGCCTGGCAAAATACAGCCTGAAAGCACCTTCACTGGGACACCATCATTTGTTATTTGTTACACCTGTGCTGTGCTGAACATGAAAAGGGCATATAGTTGTCTAGTGTGTTCACAAAAGATGGTATGTAGATGTACATCTTAAAGCTCAGGAATAAATCTTGAGCACTAACAGTATATTTAACTAAATAGAGCCTTACATTTACCAGTTGGAAGTAGTAAGGAGTGAACACTAGAACAAGG
Organism: Siniperca chuatsi; assembly: GCF_020085105.1. Classification (NCBI taxonomy): domain Eukaryota; kingdom Metazoa; phylum Chordata; class Actinopteri; order Centrarchiformes; family Sinipercidae; genus Siniperca; species Siniperca chuatsi. The sequence continues at coordinate 21,167,781 of NC_058046.1, read as the reverse complement.
TACTGGATTAAGTTATGACTACACATTACCAGCTTACAATTAAATTTGAAGAAATTCATTTAAGCTTCATGAGATAGCTAGCCGGCTTATGAGCTCACTCTTGATATTCATTTCAAAATAAGACAAAGAAAAAAAAAATACTTTGATTAGCTGAATGCACCAACATAACCAAACTGCTGTTAAAAGGATCGTCTTTGAGCTCTTTAGCCACATTACTATGGATGAAAAGAAGTTTCAATGAATTAAAAGAAACAGTCTTGAATCTCGTTTCTACAGCAGAGGGAGTCAATTCCAATCCTCGAGGGTTGGAGTCCTGCAGACTCTTGTTCCTCTCTGATAGCTAATGAGCCCCTAATTGACTCAACTCCAATCAACTCCATTCTTTCCAAGTACATTCACCATTTTATTAGTCTCTACACTGTTCATTGTTTTTAAAAAATTACACATTTAGAATATGAACAAGAAGTTATCTTGACATAATCACCATGATCTATTAAACATAATGAGTAAGACAATAAGGGCATTTACCTATTCAATCCAATATTAGAAGCTATTTATACATGTATGTGAACCTACTGTTATTCCCATAACAGAAGTGGTGTTAATATGAAGTCCATATCTTACAATAAGTAGTTTAAGTTCTTTAGTAATATGTAAATGAATGCATGACGATTATTGTTTATAAGAATATACAGTACACAGACAGCTGTTAACCACATTAATGGTGCTATTTACTTTATTTAAATTCATAATTTAATCACATAATAATACTACTAGTACTGTTTATTTTACAGCATTTCTGGTGCATCTAGCCATTGATGCCAATAACTATGAATGGTTATGTATTAGTCATGAGATAAATAAGGAATTTTTTCATCAACCACTGCTTTCAGTGCTCTACTGTGTGATCAGTTGGCATTAAGAAACTAGCCTCAGAGAAAATGATTTGAAATTTGAATTTATGTGTGTATGATAATTGTTATTGCTTTTATATGATGTCTTTGGGCAAAGTGAGCATTCAATATCCATATTTGCAAACATCCCATTGGTTTTCATTTTAAAATGCAGCTGTCTGGTTGTGGTTATTACAAATTCTGTCTGGGAGAGGAAGTGAATCCTTATCTGTTGTATGATTAATACAAGTGCCACTTAAGATATCTAGCAGACAGCAATTAGACTCAAAGACTAGAGGCACCCTGCGTTACAACACTGTCTAGAAGGCAAGCTGCAAAGCAACTGTTGATATGCATAAGAAACAGTCAAAGTAAAGGGGATTGCAGTTAAACTATTATATTATATATTGCCATAAATGTCTATCAAACTACAGACAAAAGTGCATGTTCAAAGTTGTTCAGCTTGTCTCAGAGATAAGAGAGAATTTCTTCTGAACATCTCAAGTAATTCTTTTTTGTCAACTGGAATTGAATGTAATCACTGTCAGTCTGCCACAATATTATCACAGCTGTCATTGAGAAACTTATGAGCAACCAACAATGTATATGCTAAATAAATATCTCACAGCGTCCCAAAGGGATTTCAAAATAACAATAACAACTAGAATGAGATCACCAAAAAGCTCAAGCAAACACAGCCTTGCTTCGCTTCACAGAGACACCTCACAGTTTATCTCTGTGAATTCAACAAATTAGTCATTTGTCATTGCAAACCAAATCTTTATTTACTTTATTATATCCTGTCTGTGCTGTAACGACACAGCAAAAATAAATCATATCCACCTAGCATACTGTTTAGTACAGTGTGCTTTAGTCTGTCTCTGTTTTGCCCTGCACAGGTGCCGTGTCCCACAGGCCTCCTTAACACATAAACACCACAGTCAGTCACACTGTATATGCATAAACAATGAGCAGACCATTCTATTCCTTTTATTTATACCCGCACTAGCTTTAGTTATGTATTTACGTAACGTTATGCATGTAGTTGTTATTGTTTGAATACTGTGGCATTGTTCATATTACAAACACACTCAGGCAAGGGCACACTGCAAATGCTCAGGTGTCTCAATCCAGACTTTTTCATTAGCTACAAAGTGCCCTCTGCTAACCAACAAACTTTGATGAAGCTAAAGGGAAGAGAAGAAATGGTAGTACATAATTTAATATACATTCCAAGGCTCCTGCTTTTTCTGCAGTACTTAGGCCCCTGAAGGGCCCTTCATAGGCCCCAAAGAAGGAGAGGAAGGGATTACTCCATGTTTGGTGAAGTGTATGTCAAGAAGCAGATGCAGTCTAAAGTACATAGCAATATGCTTTGTGTATCCCTGCCCATTTTAATCTTTTAGTAAAAGCCTATAGTCCCTGGTGAAATAAATGGGATTGACTTAAAACTAGCTTTCCTCCCACAGAGCTTCCTCGTTTGTGTTGTAAGAAAACCAACCCATACACAAGTAGCTATAGCCTTTCTTCAGAAACAAATGTGGATATAGCTACAGCATGCATCAACAAAGACGGGTGCAATGTTTGTTGCCTTAGCTAAGAAAGAGGATGTAATGCTCAAATCCTGCAGTTGACTGAAGAAGTTTTTCAAAGTACTTCATCCATTCACACTCACACTGAACTTAATTTCAGGGTTTTGCCTTAAATAACTTCAAATGTAAGAAACCAAACTTTTATTATGTGTTTTTCAAATTCATGTGTGCACATATACAGTATTATTTATTCAAAGATTCTTATGGTTAACTTGAGCTGTTGAATATCTGTACTGAGTGACACATTAAGACTTGAGGTGCCACTTTGTTATGGCAAAGTCAATACAGCACTTGACTGTAAACACCATTAAATGTGTTACATTTCTCACTTGCCTCTCTTTACATTCCATTAAATAACATCTCAAAATGAATTTATGAGAAGTCTGTTTAAGATCCTAAAATACCACCAACATACTGGCTTTTGTCTAAGACTAAATGTAAGCAGGCAAAATAAACCCTTTTAGCAAATATGTGGAATATTTTTAGATATTTGAGTTTTAATTCAAAGTGAGTGAAAGTTAAAAGCACTATTGTTGTGAGTCAAAGTTGCAAAGTACCATCAAGTGCGCTGTTCCCAGTTTTGCCCAGAGCATGCTAGAACACTTTTGGCATTTTCATTGCCAGAGACATTGGTACTGGGAGAGATTAGGAGGGATCCCTTATCATACAGTCTATTATAAGGGAGTGTGTTAGCAGCTGGTTACAATTGTGGCCAATTACATCTGCTCTTTTCATCCCCTTTAAAAGCAGAGCTCTCCCTGTAATGATGCAATGGCATTTTCATAATCTAGTGGCGAGTTTTCATATGAGGAAGGGCAGAATCCCTGTTTGTCTTTCTGTGTTTTGTGTGTCTGTGTGGTGGGCGTGGCATCCCTCTCTCCCTACCGGCTCCTGATCCTCCGTTCATCAGACACACCTGCTCCAAGCTGCTCACCTGCAACCCATCCACTAATCAACACTGCAGCATATCTACCCTGGGCCTCCTCCCACTCATCGCCAGATTGTTGTCTCACCCACTGTGGTAGTTCAAGTCCCTGGCTCCTTGAATTGTGCATTCATGTGTTTTTCCTCTCTTGTGCTTTTGTGACTTTGCTAACTTTATTCTCTGTGATCAGGATCATTCCCTGCCTGCCTGCTTATCCATCGCCCCACTGCCAAGCTCACTTCCAGCCTCAGACTCCACTTACCTCACATCAGCCCACAGCTCCCCTCGGTCTACATCCTCTGGCTCCCTTCCCTCAACCCCATTCAAATCCCTGGAAAACTGGTCAAATAAATCCTTCCTTTTCTCTAAATCTCGCCTATGTGTCCACATTTGAGTCTGCCTAGTGAATCGCAACACAGATGGTGTCTTTTTTTTTTTTAAGTTAGTTTCAAGTTTGTGGACATATTCACACTTATCCTGTGTGCTATGATTGTTTGCAAAGCTAACACTATACAGTACATTCTAGAAAGCAACTGAATTACTCACTCAAAGCAAAAGCTCCTGAATGTACCTTTTCACCTTGATGCATATAAGCATGTAGGTATACATATGAAGGCACAGAAAGACAGACAGGTTTGAAGTATAGCACTGAAAGACACACACATACATATGTTTGTTTCACTATCCCTGTGGGGGACAGTCATTGACATAATGCTTTCCCTAGCCCCTAACCTTAAGCATCATAACTAAATGCCTAACCTTAACCTATTGTAACCTGTACCCTAAAATCAAGTCTTAACCCTCAAAAAGCAGTCTCTACCCGTCCCCATGGGTTAGTGTGCAGTCAGGTTAAAGTCCCCACCAGGATATAAGAACATGATGCGCACACACACACACTCTTGCTTTGATAAACCATTGGTTGAGATGGACAGTGGACAGTCTGTACTGTACTTTTATTTCCTTCATTAAATTTGGGGTCATTTACTACTGCCCAGTAACTCAACAGCAATGTATTCCTAGATGGTCATTTTTTGTCTATTTTTATTCAATTTAATTTCATGTTTCTATTCTAATTGATTTTCTGTTCCTCTACATTGTGTTTTTAAATCTTGTGCTAATGCATTTCTTTGCTTCATGTAAAATACTTTCACTTGTCTCTGTGTTTGAAAAAGTTCTATACAAATAAACTTGCCATGCTCTGTCTTGCCTTACTGGGAAAAGTGGCACACATACTTAAATTACTTCTTAAATTACAATGTAAACTGTTACACACACAATATACTGTATGTTTCATACACACACTATTAGTGTCTGCTATGTGTGATATGATCATAGTTGAGCATGACCTAAAATCTGTAAAATAAACCATAGTTATATGATTAACTTCAAAAAGGCACACACAAGAGAATTCATGGTATAATCTAGAGACTTTGCACACACACACACAGTTTAAGACCTACCAGACTTCCCAGTTTGGACGATGAGGAGTTGTTTCTGTGTTTGAGCAGACCACATCCCTCCATGCCTGGGGCATCTCTGTGGTTTCCATGGATACGAGGCCCACCAGCCCCCTCAGACGAGGAGCGCAGACGCCTTTCCAGCCGCATCACCTCATGATAGGGGCTGACACTGCTACACAGAGAGGCTGGAGGGAAGAAAGTAAAGAGATGCAGAGAGAAAGAATAAATTAAGGTGAAACTGTTGTAACAGTGATTCCACAGGCAGAGACATAATAATCTTTTTATTATATTTCCAATTCGTAGCAGTCAGCCTTATTTCCTGTAGAAAATATGGTTTTATTTCATTAAACTTAATGACAAAGCAGCTCTTACTTATTCAGCATTTTAAATTAAGTTAAATCTTCCCGTTATGAAGCTTGTCAGCCATATTGCTTTTGGTCAAATAGTATTTATGCCTGTTTTGTAATAATCAAGTTTGGCCTGAGTACCTACACCATGCTTGCTGTGTAACAATAAAATTACAGAATGAATGTGAGATTTCAGGGGCAATACTCTTTAATCAGACAAACAGAGGATTGCTATAATTGCTCTATTTTGATCTACTAATAGATAGATGTGAAAATAGACAGACAATACCACATCCTCTCATTGAGCAACAGATTATAAAACTTTTTGTTTTTGAAATAGCACTTCATGCCAACCACTTATTCTTGTGAACTCACTCTGTAAAAAATGAGCATGGACATTTGCAGTTTTGGCTTTGCACTGAGCAACAAAACACTGAAGACACCCCATGATTACCATGTCTCCTTGTGTCTCCAACCATTTTACTAGAGGTTCAGACTGTTTCAACCAGAAAGGAAATTCAGACCTTCAGTACATGGTGGCCCACATAACAGAGGCCTGTGAGTAAAATTCAGTGGTTGCAGAGTCGAACAGACAAGCTCACTCTTTTATCACTGTAGTCTGTCTGTACTTCCCACTGCCTGGAAGCTAGAAAGTGTAAATCAATATTCAACTACTTTCCTGCAAGCATGTATTGCAACACACTGTGTGTAGGTGTGTGTGTGTGTGGGCACAATATGCCATTGATACCGCGTTAACCGATTGCTGGCAGATGATCCTACAATCATGCCAACTTTAAAATGCACGACAGCACACATCGTACAGTTACATCGGTCAGTTACAGTATAGCTGCATTTACTATACTAGTTGCACAACTATAACTCAAATACTTCCTACAGTATTTGTGCTGGAATGTGTATAAATGTCCACATTTATAAATGAAATTGTAATCGTAATTATTTTGACTTTGTCTATGATATTTTGATCATGATTGACTTTTGATGATATTTATTAGTTTCCACATCTCTTAATAATGCCTTCACAGTTTCAACTGCAAACAGAGCATTAATAAAGTGACATTTCAGTATCGGCAATATGCAATTATCAGCTGCAGCTACTAAACCTGATTCCTAATTACACGGTTAGTTACTCCTAGTGAAACCCCAAATTTGCCAACAGTCCATATGAGTTTGAATGATCTATCTCATTTCCTGAAAGGATAATAAACTCAGCCAGAATTTCATGTTTTTCAGTGTCTGATCAAAGTCTGACATGAGGTAGACAACTGTTAGAAAACACAGTAATGGGCTGAATTCTTTTGTTACCAGAGAAGCCTTGGCTAAAAAAACCTCCTCTCCAATATGTTGTGAAGAAGAAGTGAGAAGGATAGTAACAAATCATCGTTGGTCAAGGAATACATTTTCAGTATGACACATACTGTTTCACTACTGTCAACTCACACCTGGCATTGATTTATTAGACTTTAGATTCAGCAATTTTTCAGATTAACTGTCTGAGTTACTGCTAGAAGGAGTGACAACTACAACAAGAGGTTTTTTTTGTAATGTTTGGAAACACAAAAAAAATGTTTGGAAGTTGGAAAAACATTATGTTGTCCATACTAGTCATCTAGTATTGAGTATTATAATACCTTCTGATTAGCCCAGTTTGCATCAGCCCCACTTACCAGTTACCTAGGGGAATCTCTTTGAGAGGCTTGGCAATGAACTCTCAAAGTTTTTTATTGGCTATGTTGTTCACACTTCTTCACTTGTTCAGTCATGCATAAGGAAGTAATAAAACCAAACAACACTGAAGGAGCAGGAGCATGGCATCACTTCAACCATATAATAAATGTTTACAGTAAAACTCATTTTGTAGAGATTATTGTAAAAGTTCTTGATAAATACATAGATAACAGTGACTGGATACTAACAGGAATTTGGACATTTCATTTTTACGAATGAACATCACCAAAAATGAGTCGCCTTAAATTATTTTGTGGCAAAACATAGCGTTTACAGGCCTACAGTAAGATAGCTGTATAGTGTTTTTACTGTCATTACTGATGTTTGATATATTTATTACTTCATTTACTTTATATATAACCTCAGAAAAATAACATGTCCTCCGTTCCTTTTTGAATCGCTATAAAATAAAAACCAATAAAAAGCATATACATACATCTAAGTCACCAAACAAAGCGCATGTGTCACACTAGAAAGCAACAGGCTACATATACAGCAAACTTAACTGTATATGCCCACATGCATCGTCACTGCAAAGCAAGAAGTCAATACTGTTGCTGCCTTTGAGATAACATACTTGGTCAACAGTTTCGTGGAGCCCTCATCACAAAAGAATGTCAAACAAGCATGACAACCTGGTTCTGTAACTCCCATTGAGCACTAGTGTATCATATCTGAGTCTCTGTGTGTGTAAATCTGTGATTTACCTGTTAGTGTTTGTATGAGTTTCATACCTGCATGTGGTTTCCTCAAGTGAGAGGACCTGGGTTCGTGGCAGCCACAGAAGTTTCCTCTTTCTTGAGCAGAGAGCGTGTTTCTTGCCCTCCTTTCCGATTGCTCTGGGTTAGAGTGACAACCCTCGCTGCGTACCACACATGCCTCGCTCTCACTTGTGGTCTCTGTGTGGTAACCTGCCTTCGTCTCCTCCACCAACTCCTTCCTCTGCTCCGCTGACACATCTTCCCTGGCTTCCTTTCTCTCTTCCTCCCTCTCCTTCCTCTCTTCCAGTGATTGTTCTTGCAGCGGTAGGCAGGGTACAGCTGTCTCAGGCTCTGAGAGGGAAATGGCAGTCTCATAGTCTGTGTTGTTGGCTGTGCTGGTGTCAGGGAGTAAAGGTTTTTCAGTGCTGGACTGGGCTGGAGTGAAGAAAACCTGAGGAGAGGACATTTCATTGAGTATGTGTAGAAACAGACCATGCTTCAATAGCATATTAAAATGTTACATTTAAATACAAGAACAACTGTGAACACCAATGAGGCAAAAAAGCTAACGGTTTACAGAGAGGTGAACCCACTTTAGCACACATTTAGTAGGTGGATAGTTGTGTCCTCAGGCAGCAGTGTGCATGTTTAGATAGCACAGTCATACAGTATTTATTCTTCAATGGCTTAAGTACAGAGCTTTGTCTTTGCAACTGTTACACTGGGTAAATGGTTTCCTTTCTGGAGTTCCCTCCACTACCAGGGAACAAAATAAGAATAAATTCTTTGAAGGAAGTAAATTTGTGAGCACAAAGGTGTGAAATGTGGAGGGTAGTTGGCAGACATGCGTAGGTTTTTTTTTTTTCATGCCTTAGCTCTTTCTGTAAAAGGACTTTTCACGCCTGGTGCTCAATTTTTATGCCACATTTCACAGATTCCACAGAGTGGTCATAAATATTCCTCTTTTATAGGTTTTGTTCTTGACATCCAAGGGCACCTGTGGTTGTACTGTCTGTTTCTGAAGCACTTACATTGCCATCTTTTTACAAATAAATTCCTGTTTGTACAAGCAAAAAGATTTATTGTTCAGGTAGTTAAGCATGCTTGTCAAAATGTTGCATTTTTATCATGAAACTCATGCTGTTGCACTTCGATTACAAGCAACTTTATAACATGACACGCATGACAAGCACCTTAGATGATTGATAGATGATAGAGTAAAGAGCGTATAACGCGCTACCTGGGAGGAAGAGACAGCCACACTGAAGTTTTCTGGAACAGGTGGGGGGTCAGGTGGAGCTGTGTCAGTAGACAGCCCAGGCACAGAGGCAGGTCCTGGGGCTAAACCAGATCCGGGGCTGGGAGCTGGCAGAGCATCCACCTCTGATACAGAATCCTCTGTGATGGGGATGAACTCTGAAGGGGTGATGGCTGTGGTTCGGTCCTCTGACATCATAGGGGACTGGAGTGAGCTCTCACCACCGGCACCAAGCAGCTCGCCTGGCCATGACCCCGGGGTAAGCTCTCCGGCCCCTGGAGTGATGGTGGTGGAGCTTGGAGGTTCCAGATTCACTTCTGGAGGTCTGGGGTGATCAGAGGTCCGGGAGAAGCGGTGGTGAGCTGAAAAAGATTTGGGCAGCAGCTGTTTCTTCTGGCGTGACAACCGTTTGTTGTTATTACTGCCACCACTGTAGTCATCAAGGAACCCGGAATCATCGCCCTCATTGGCCCCTGAGCCACTGATGCAGTTTATAAACACATTTCGATTGGATGTGGAGGAGGAAGAGGATGGTTTGTCAAAATCCTCTGTCTGGGAGCGGGTGATTTTCTTCTTATGGCTGCCAAACCCAAATGAGTGGCGTGACTTGGGGCGTCCACCACTATCACTGAACCCCGTTGACAGTGACGATGTTATCGTCTGCTGGTTATTTCCATTTGCGTCAGTGCCCTGTGTCAGCGGAGGTGTGAGGTTTAGGTTGATAGGCTGGACACGTGGCTCACTATTCCGTTTGGCTGTGAAACTGAGAGATGGAGTGCGGAAAAGGCTCCGTCGTTTCCCGGTACTGCCAGAACTGGAGTTGGTGCTGGAGGGCGAAGAGCTGTGGACGCCATTTCCCACTCCGCCTGAAGATGGGGAGGAGGGGAGCGACTCCTGCCTCTTACTGCTGCTGCGGCGGAAGATTGGCAGGCGGGACACAAGTGTGGAACGGCGTGAGCCTGATTCACCCATCTAGAAGCTGAAGAAGTGGGGCACTCTGAGGGAACAAACAAACACAAAGAACATTTAACGGATATAACATGCATCAACATAGATTCACATTCAACATGTTCCCTGGCAAAAACCTGGCCAATAAGATTAGATTTTTAAAATCTGTTGTTAAGTGATGAGGCACTCACTTTGAAAACATTTCAAAATACAACTGCCTGAAAATTTTAAAAAGCAAAATATAAAACTCATTTCCAGTTTTTTTCCATAGGTATAAATTGGTTTTCAACTCTGAAAATACCCAGCATGTTAAAGATGCCTAGCTGAAGTGCAGTTCTGTTTCTGGTACATCCATACATGATAAGAATAAAGATAGGATAGGAAAGGTCACAGAAAGAGAAGCTGAATTTGTCATTAAGTCAACTAGTGTTTTTAACCCTAAACCTCACTGACATCTGACATATTTCACTAAAAAACAGACATCACAGTTATTTTTTTATATTTATGATGAGGTAAAACAACATAATCCAAAGCATTTTGTGTATGTAATGCTTAAATCGGTTACTGACTTGTTTTAAAGCACAACATGCAAAAGAAAACAAAAAGCAAAGTGGGAGCCCTATTTAAAAAGTCCAGTAAATGAGATTCTGAACATTAATATAGCAGCAAACAACTATTTGCTATGTAAAGTATATATATATATATATATATATATATATATATAAAGCAGAGTAATGGCGTCCTGAGCAGAGGATGACGTCACACCCCCTCTGCCAGTGTTGTTATCGCAGCCTCTCTGTGCTTTGTTTGTTTACCGGCCACGCGTGCATGTGAGTCCCTCCGTGTGAAACTGTTCGTCTGTGAGGAGAGCTGTTTCTTTTCTCATCTAACGCAGTGAATTAAGGATCTATTTCAACCAAACCAGAGTTGATGATAGGATAAAACATCCATGCTAAAATAGAAAAATTAACTGGAATCTTGGAAAAGGGGAGTCTCTGAGAAAAGTCAAGACAAGCCTTAACTTCCTGTCCTGTGGCTCAGCTACATTAGGAATAGTAACTGTCTACCCTCTCACCTACACTGTCTTTCTTTGAGAGTAAAAACTGAGAGCGTCAGAATACAAGGTTTTGTCTCATGTAATCTTCATTTACAAAACTCTACGGTTTTATAACTAGAAAGCCTCTTAGTAAACACATTGCAAGCGGGGTTATTGTCTCACTATTTTTAAGAACTGACCAAAGGTCCAACTGTTGACTCACAAATTAAAGGGAGACATTAATTTAGGTAAATACTCACGTTTTGATTGTTTTCTGCAATTAATTAGCCAAACAGTCATTATGTAGTCCTTGTAATGTTGAAGCTGCCTCTGTGAGAGCTACTGAAGTGTTTTGTTTTCGATCTCTTTGTAATAAGCTTACATTAACACCCCTTACTGGAGTGGCTTATGAGCGTGTCACCTCCTTGAAAGTAAATGTGAGTTCTAAATACACAGTGATGCAGCTCCTATTTTCATGCAAAGTTACCCCCAAAGTGCAATATCCAAAAAGGTCCATAAATATTGTGGAGGCCAATAACATTTACAGTAGCATAAACAATGAAATGATATACACACACATAACAAAATGCTTCTATGTTTTTTCTCTGTCTGTCCTGGATCTGTCTGTGCAATCCAAAACACACTGCAGGTTAGCAAAAGCCTTATCAAACACTTTTGAGACTTCCTTTTTCAGATGAGCCAGCAGTTAAAGTGGCGTTTAGCTTCTTATCACCACCACACAGCCATCTGACCAGGTCATGGCACACGCTCAGTAAGACAAGGTAACACATCCAACTAATTAGACAGAGATAAAAACAGATTGAGAACACCTCTGTTATTTACCTGACCAATCAGGGGTACTAAGAAAGCTCTTTTAAGCGATGGCTTATAGGTGTCAGGCCTTATGAGTAGTAAAAAGTCGGTAGGATATACGCTTACATTACTTTAACTGGCCAACTGTTAATGGACATACGTACAAATTGTATTTGGCATACATATTTTACCTAATGCTGATATGTCATTGAAACAAGTCTTACCAGCATAACACAAAATCACAAAGTGCAGGCTACCTCACATGAAGTCTGGCCAGGCTAAAGCTTACAAGAAGAGGTAAAAGAGAAGTAGCACTGAAGCATGTACTTACTTCCTCACTGCTCGGTCACTGCACAAGAAGTGAGACTACCTGCATTAGGTGGGTTCCTCTTCCCTTTTCTTTATACTGCAGTTAGTGATAGTGCTGCTGTGTTGAATAACAAAGTGCAGAGCAAATACATATTTGATTTGCTCTGTGTTTGCCTGACTTCCATTTGAATGTAGACTTTGTGGAAATTGACTGAAATAAATTAAGCACATTCAGTGTGGACTAGACGAATACATTTCTGAGCTTTAAGAATACCTGCAGGTTTCTAGAGTGCTTCATTTTCTGAATATTTCAGTAGTTTCATTTTCAAGCCACATTCACAGTGAGCCACATAGAAATGCTGCTAATATTGATGGGTTAATAACACAATGCTAATCAGTACCAAACTGGCTTAAAGGCTCTGCAGTTGCATTAGAAACACCACAACAGGTTTTGATCTACTATTAACTTTAAAAAAAAAAAAAGAGTTGTTATTAATATTATCAGCTAATGGTTAACAACCATCAAGATATGACAAATTTACTGCCACAGTTCTCAAAGAGCATATGTGACAGAGTCATGGGAAAAAAAAAATTCTCACTGAGAGCTGCTGACTGCTAGCATTAAGTCATTCTTTATGTTCAGTTCATTGCCTTGCAGGACTTTTCTTAAACAACAGAGTAATCATAATTGACTGTAGAGCCATCTTTCAATTTCAAACACAGACTGTTGTGATGCAAGTTTAGCATACAATACACAAAATACATTGGTAATGCGTTGTTTTGAAATCTATAGCCCTAGGAGTTCAGAGGAGCCCCTGCCATGGTCCTAATGATCACAACATATGCCAAATAAACCAGCTTAGCTTTAAGTCTTTCATTCCTGTGCTGCTGTGTAGTTTGCATTGTCTTATCAACACACTCTACAGCCCTAAGCCTATAGTAGTTATATAATAAATCAGAAGGCTAATTTATGGGTCCAAATTCCCATCTCAGTGCAACTTTACACTGATACATGATTACATGTTGGTTTGAAACAATAAAATGGTGTTTATGGGCGTGAATAACTGGGTGTTTCCTATAAAACAGGTCCTTGATGGGATCTTTTTCACAACAATAACCATGCTACATGCAAACCACAATCTTCTACTACATGTAATGGAAGATTACATATTAGGCAACACTGAACTGCTGTACTTAGCACTGACTGAATACAGAAAACAATATGCTTCATACAAGCCTTCAGTTTCCTGGTGACTGATATGGCATTTTAAGATTACTTAACCCAGTGGCTCCACAAAAGAGTCAGTGAGGTTAAGCATTCGTTTTAGCCTGGGGGGAGGATTTGCTTTTAGGTGTGTATTTTCACAACAGTTAGCTGGCTTCAATGATGGGCTGGGTGATATCATCTAAACAAAATATCCCAGCATTTCTGACTGAAGACCTCTATATTGAGACACATCAATATTATCTGGCAATATATGTACACCATTAGTTGAATCAGAAGAAATGTACACACAAGTTTTGAGGAAAACAATGGTGGATGCAATGACCGATACACAGATACAGGTATTCACTGTTCATTTAACTCAGGTACAACATTGAGCTGTCTTCTAAAATAAAAATAAAGAGACCAGGAAACACAAATATAAGATACATATAAGTCACCATATTACAATTAGCAGATTCCCAGATGATAAATAATCTATTATCACGTAATCTATGTTACATAAACACATCACCTCACTCTTGCAACCTATGTAATCAGTTTGTGTTGGGTGTGTGTACATTTGATAAAATGGATACAAATTATTTTCCACTCATGGTGGGCATAACAAAACTGTTAACCTTGCCTATGCAAGCCAGGACATGTGGTCAAAACAACAAGCTATCTTGAGCAAGAAGACGTCTTTTTAACCAGGGACTCAAATGACAAATGTACAGGTATCTCTCAGCTTTGGCCCAAAAGAAACACATATGACAATCATCTTGTTTGGGGCCACGAAAGGAACAAGAAACTGCAGACTAAAAACCTCTGCTAATTTAGACTACACATCCCTTAATGTGAACATTTGAAATTTGGATACTGCATGTGTTAACAATGAAAGCTATGGTGGCTGAGAGCTCGACACACTGCAACTTAAGAAAACATATGCAAATAGACAAAGCACAAGCAAAACACAAGGAAGGACTTTCACAACACGTATGTCGCATTTAAAAACATGCTGCGAATAGAAAAGGAGCACAAGCAAACTGAGAAAAAACAGTCATCAATTTAACAACACAAGCAGATTCAGAAATGCTGAAACAGAACAAAAAACATCAGATGAGACAATTACAACCAGTAATGCAGGATACAATTGTCCCACTCAGACAATGCTGGGATGGAGAATAGTTTAAAAAAAAATCAATTAGGCCTAATCTACTGGCACAGCCTAACAGATAATCACAATATTTTAGTTTATATAAATATAAACAAACAGAAGTCTGTCTCGGACATGTAATAGATGGTGAACACGGTAACACTCTTTCTCTAGATTAAGCTGACATTATTAGTCAGAGCCTAAATTCATAGTAGGCTAAAAGTCATAGTACTGAATGTTGGTTGTATAGGAATATGATGTGACAATGGTGGTAATACATACATACTGATCAGCGTGATCACAGAATACTGTAGTTAACAGTGTCATGGCTAGAATAAGGACATCTCCATCTGCAAACACAGTGTATCAGTGTTTCTATTGGCCGACCATGCACATGCAGGCTTCAATTGAAGTGAATGGGTGATGGAGCGAATATTCACAGGACGCATTTGGCTAAAAATAGGTTAGGCATAGAAATCTTTAGTCTCCATGCACAAGCCTTGATATTTACTCAGACTTTAGAAAACTGCAGAGCCACAGAAGACATTTCACAACTATTTTCACAGGCTGAGAAGTAATAAATACACTGATCTTTATGTGCAAAATCAGTGGAGTGCCCCTTTAAGGTTTTGCTGAAAATATGTTTCTTATATTTACAATAGTTGCTGATATAGTGGCACCTTATTGCTTAGTGATTGTAGGTTAGGTTACTCCACGTTGTAGGTCTACATCATCAAAATCACAACAATGAATGGACCATAGCATGTTGTTACTGTGTGCTTACAGTATTACTGTAACGTAACAACTTACAACTGTTCAATGGGCCCGGTTGCTTTTTATTCTGTGCACGAATTAGCAATAGCCAGTAATCGGATCTGCATGAGATGAGATGCAGAGATGTAAATGCATGTAACCAGCAGCAGCCCAGCGGGACACCAACAACTGTCAAACCGAAACGTCAACAACGCTTTGACGCCTGTCGACCTTATCCAGACTATGTTAGCTAACTGTGTCAATTCACTGACACTCAACCGCTGCGAGTGAACTCTGGCGCTAATGCTCCCTACGACATTACATCAATAAAATGCAGTGTATCGCTTTCTTCGAGCTGCAAAGGTCACCGGTGCTCAGAGGAAATACTGTAGCAGGTACCGTCCGGTGTTTCAGCCGGGCTGGCTAGCAGTAGCCAGCGGACAAACATCCAAACGTCCGTTAACGTACCGTACGTTACCTTCAGCGGATTCCCAGTGTCTCTACCGAGGCCGCTCAGTGCAGAAACAGCTGAATATATCTTCGCTTTGTGGTCATACGAGTTACTGTAACCTGCATGAGGATATCTGGAATTGTACAATGGTACTGAAGTCCTTCTGTGGTGGCACCTTGTTGTTCACTGACGCCAATATTACACCTCAGTGACGTGGAGTCTCTTTTCCTCCTTCGTCTCTTCCGCGTTGCAGCGACAGGCCGAGAGCGTGCACAGCGTGACGTCCCTCCTCCTCCTCCTTCCATCCAACAGCTCAGCATCCTTCAGCAGGTGGATGGACAATTCAGTCTTTCTCTGGCGAATATCATCAATAAACCCACCCTGAGGTCTTAAAATCGACTCTTCTCATACATAACCCACTAAATAAAAGGATTTAAACTGCAGCCTTAAATTGAATGGATTTGGTATTCACTTTGCACCCCTACAATTGCTATTTGTTCTCCTTTGGTATGTTATAATATGTTTTGTATAAGATAAACTTTATTGATCTTTATTGATGCATGGCAATTGAAGTAGGCATGTCACTGCAGAGATAAGTAAGATAATAGATAAGTAACTTTAAAAAAAATAGAACACTATATAGGCTATTTATACAAAATGAAGCATGAAAAAATGAAAATAAAAGCTACTAAATATACACATTGTAACAACTAAGTGTATTATGACAAAAACTGTCAAAAATAAAGTGAGGAGGCTAAAGATTAAATGCAAAATTTTATTTAAAAAATAAATAAATGAATGAAAATTGAGGGAATGGAATTGGGTGGTGGGCAGAGTCACAAGTCTGCACATAGTTAGCAGCAATAGCGGTCACAATCTAAATGCAGAATTTGCAAAGGTATAAGCTCATCATTTAGTGTATTTGTTGCAGGACATACTGTAACAGACAGTATGTAAAGACAGCTCTAGAGCTTAATGAATTCTGTGTCTTTCATGCTTTGTTTTGTGTGTAACGCACCACTCCTGGAAGCAAATGTCCCTGTGAAGCTACGAAGAAGTATTACAAGACAAACATCCTAAACATACCTCAACTATTTAAAAGAAACTAAAGATTATACCAATATACTAACTATACAACTGCACAAATATGTGAACAATATTAAAGACAAAATGGATTTAAAAACACTAGTTTTTATTTGATGAAATCCCCACACAGCAAATTAAAAATTTTAGCGAGCAAACAACATTTCCACATCTTTACATACTACATATACAGAAACCCACCACTTATACGCCACATCCAAATCCTCTGGACAAAACATATGGGGACAAATGCACTGTCACTAATTTAGAGTTCAGAAAAAAAATGAGTGTTACTGAGGAAAAAAAAAAAAAAAAAAAAAAAGATTTACAAATCAAGTAGTGTTTAAAATTCACTTTGTATCAAGGAACAGCAGATTTCAAACCACAAAGTAAACTATAAACTACTAACAGTGCAAATTGTCTTGATAGGCTTATATCTGCATGTCTAAACTGGTCTCTTCTTTACTACAGCCTGTTTAATAATATTGCACACACATTATTTATACACACCTGCAGAGCCAAACAGTTGCTGACAGGCTACAGTTTTTTTTTTTTTTTTTTTTTTTTTTTTTTTTAGTGCTAGCTTGGAATTAGATTAAGAGCCAGCCTGCTAAATATTTGGTTCTAAATTCATTACTGAAAAGCAGGCTAGGATGCATTTTAATGTAAAAATCAGCTGTGTTTTATGTTAAGATTACAAGCCTTTTATGAGATTTCTATAATTAAATAGAACTGTGCGGCGACCCCACATGGAACAAACAAAAAAACACCTTGAAAACAAACAGAACATTCAGCTGTTTGTTCTGTAATTAACAGCAATACATTCTGTGATGGAAATAAAACCGTGAACCTGCCCTGCCAATTCTTAAATGCATAGACGTTTTTTAAGGATGTTGAAACAGTCAATTTTAAAATACAGGAATCAGGGTTCAGGTATGTGACCTTTGAGGATTAGAGTGAAAATAACTGACAGCAAGACGAAAATCACAGAAATCCAGTATTTCTTTTTGAGACAGGATAACATTTCTGTTCAGCTAAATTTAGGAGCATGAATTTATTAAATGTTTTAACCCAAAACAAAAACCATGATGTGTTCCACACTTTATAACAAAAACATTTTAACTGACTAATCAAACCAACACCACAAAAAAGGAGGAAGAAAAGGTTGTTAGTACCATTTGACAAAGGCTTGTGAAAAGATTAACATCTGATTACAGTAATTCCCACAAGCAAACGCCAACTAATAAACATTTAAGATGTACTTTATTTCACTGAAAATAATATACTCTGGATTAATATGTACATGGAAGTTAAAATCAAACATTTTGAAAGATCAGCTTATTATCTGACATTAAAGAGAAGGCGGAGATATTTAACTGACTGTTACAGACAAAGCTGCAAATCAAACCAAAGTTTATTTCTGTGAGGAAAGGTACAGTAGTTAAGGTTTTCCAGGCCTGATGGACAGAGGTAGCTAGCATTGGGCCCCAATCAGGGACAGAAACCTGAGAAAACACACATACCGATTACCCTAACCCTCCAGAAATCAAACTATACATGAATGTACAAACAAACCCATGTGCAGGTACATATACAGTATACGTCTATACAAAAACTGTTTACCCAACTAAACTGTCTAGTGTGCTCTCTTGTATATCGGAACTGATTTAATCAAAGCCAATCAACCACTTGCATGTCTGTCTGATAGTCATACTCTCCGGTGACATACTAATATGCTACACTTCATATGTCTGCACTGCAAGTAAACAGTGGTTCTGATAGTAAAAGGTACTGAACAGTGTGTTTTGTGATAGCACTTTTTGTAAGAACCTGAATAACAGTGTTTTTTGTAGCTGTGTGTTGCAGTCAAGTCAGCGCCAGAACCAATACGCTTTGGCTATTAGTGACTTTGCAGTTGTCAAACTGATGTTGACATCGTGTTCTGGTACCTGGCTGGTTTTATGATGTTGAAAGTCACATTCAGTGTTGTGCAAACAGTGAGAGGCTTTTAAATCCAAGTAACTACTTCAGGATTCATGTTAGTAAAAGGTGAATGCTTTTGTGAGTGTGAGACATCAATGTGCTGATTTTGTCTACAATATTTAAAAAGTGAAGAAGCTAACTAGGTAGTGATCAAAACGTGATTGTAAAATTTTAATCATGTGCGAGGCTTTTTTTCATCATATTGTGCAAAAACAGCAGAACAAAACTGACGAGGAAAAGTAGTGTTTTCTGTGATAGTCACGAGTAAATAGGTAATTAATAAGTCATAATGAATACTATTAACTGTTATAACTTTGACACCAGTGTCTGATCAAACTACCTACAGTCAAAACTCACTTACAGTATTTATGCTGATAAGTATTAGCAAACTAAGTGAGCTATTTCCAAAAAAAAAAAAAAAAAAAAAAAAAAAAAAGGCACAAAAGGCGCTAGCTTCAAAAGTAGCTACAAGGCTCTCAGGTCCACCAAGATTACATCTAAACCTATGCTGCTACGTTTAGACACAGTTATAGAAAAGAGCAAAAGACACAAAGATCACCCTATAATTAATACACACAAAATAATCCATAAACATAAACCTGGCAAAAAAGGAAGTGTATGTGTAAGCTTGAAGGCGTTTCACGTTAAAACAAAGATTTAAAGTAGTTGCAGACTAACTTTGCAGCCATTTCCACTACATTAACAGCTGATCATAGCTGGCAGTTAAAACCAAGTCAAATACAATTAGCAGATACAGAGACTTTGGTATGTAGAAAAGACCTTTCACATACCGTATACCAACCACTGAAGACCTTTGTATGTGGACACTAATATTCAGTGTCATGCTCTTGTGTGTGGACCATATATTATACATGCCAACTCTCAATAGGCCAGTCTGGTAGAGATCCCATTTTCACATTTAGGAAAAAATAGCCCTGATCACAGCTACCTCATCTGACCTTCAGAAAAACGGTTTGGATTGTACCTCCATTACCCTGTCAATAAAACCTGCTCTTCCCAGAATATGCCAAAGATTAAATAGATGCATGTCCTAATGCATCTACATACTCTATCCCTCCTCAGAAGGTCAGTCTCTTGGTGGTGATGAACTCTTCCAGTTGAACCTTGCCGCTGCCCATGAGGCCGAAAGCAGGATACATTGTTCCCGAACAATCCACCTGCCTCTCATAAAGGCACCTCATGGTGTCGGCATCGTAAAAATACACCCGGCATGCGTCATAATCTAGACACACACCCAAGCGCTGTGGCATGGGAAGCACGCGGTTGCCAGGGTCACCGGGTGGTGCGGTTGCCACGGAACTGGAAGAGGATGAAGAAGCCTTGGGGATGAAGAGTTTGCCCATGCCCAAGGTGAGGAGGGTGAAGGGCTGAGTGACCTCATAGCATGCGTCCTCACTGCCACTGTCATGCCCACTATCATGGTCATACCTGTTAAAAAAAAAAAAAGAAAAAAAGGAAGAAGAAGAGGGATAGTTTGTTACAGTTTGCATCAAATGTTTTGAAACCTATGTCAAAGCTAGAATCATAATCATGTGTAAAATAGAAAGCAGAGTGATAAACTACCCCAGTTCACCCCAAGTGTGTGATAATGAAAGTAATAGTTGTAGCTTTAACAATTGTTGGCTCAAAACTCATTCCTCAATTTATCTGCTGATTGGTTTCTCCATTAATCGTTTGGTCTATAGAATGTCAGAAAATAGAGAAAAGGGCCCATCACAAAGTGACGCCTTCAAATGTCTCGTTTTGTCTGACCAACAGTCCAAAAACACAAATACATTTAATTTACAATCAAAGAAGACAAAGAAAACTAACACTCACATTTTAAGAGGTTTGAACCAGTGAATTCTTGGCAATTCATTGATTATTCATTATTAGTTGTCTAATCGATCAACTAACTGACTAATCATTTCATCTCTATTGTTAAGTTTGAGAGAGCTACAGAGATGTTGGAATTGGGAGAGTCATGTTAACTTTAAAAAAATAAAAAACAGACTGACATTACTTATACTTGTCTATTCCTCTCAAACAAGGACTTTTTCCCCCCAGACATTCTCCTTATAGGAAAAAAAAAAAGCATACTAACCCTTCAAATGGCTAGTTGAAAGCTGCCTGGTGTTTATCACCTTGCATGCATTATGTAATTACACAGAATAGAATTAAAAATGTATTTGCATAAATAATGTGTTCCTTTACATGCTTTTACATGATCCAGTGAGAAAGGTAGGCTTTGTGAGTAAGCTCTTTACGAGTTTATACTGGTTCTCTTACATCACAGGATTAGGTGTGACTCAAACACACTTATCGCTGTACTAAGATTGTGTATGTGTGTGTGTTGCAGCCAGGTATGTAAAAAGGTAAATATAAACTGAATTTGTAGGGCTGCACAATTAATAGCAATGTTATCGAAATAGCAATATGGCCAAGTGCAATATCCAAATCGCAGAAGTTGCACTTTTTTGATAAATAGGATAAAATGTGTGACAAAACAGCATTATAATAAAGTACTGCAGTGCTGCAGAAATGCCCCGGCCTACAAATCTTGTCCTCCAGCTGTAAGAAAACATGTTTGTTTCATAGAGACTCCAGCAAATGTCATGATTAATAGTTTTTTCAGTGAAAATGATCATTCCCACTAATCGTGAATCATGTCGCAATTGTAATATCTGTCAAAATAATCGCAATATGAATTTATTTATTTTTTTTTTTTTTTTAAACCATATCGTGCAGCCCTAATTTAGTTTCACCAAATGTCTATTGATCCCCGAGGGAAAACTCTTTCATCAGTATATTGTCAGTAAAGTATTTCTGATTCTGATTATGGACAAAGTGTAAATGTGAGCTGTGTGTTATGTACAGAGACTTACCTTGGGCTGCTGGTATCTCTGGGATTGTGAAACCATTCAAGCAGCTTTGAGTCAGAGGCCACTCCAACTTTAACCATGTAGGAATATGGTTCCACCTTGAAGGCCCAATAGTGTCTGCAAAACAAACAGACCATCCATTTTTTTACAGCAAGACTGGAAATTATGATCACCCATTGATACTCATTTTCTGATTTGTCCCCCAGCATCATAAATCTCCTCATAATGATTAATGAAATATTACTCTCTGAATGGAGGCTGATAAAGATGGTACAGAAATGACAGTTTAATAATCCTACCACCTTGTGCTCAAAAATAAAGTTCCCTCTCTTGAATATTTTATATTCAGACAGCATGAGATATTGATAGTCTAATTAGCAAGATACCTGTAGGCCTCCACATTGTGTGCTACTCTGCATGTGTTTTGTCATCTTTGCCTAGATTTAAATCTAAATGGCTAAAGAGTGTACAGCTCATACCTTTTGTCTCTAGAGAAAATCTTACATTGAGGCTCACCTCGCAAAAGTAATTTGTTATATAGCAAATAAAGTATGCTGCTGGACAACTTTTGTACAGAGTCCCAGTGTTGTCAGTTTTTGGCTTACCTTCCCTGAGAGATGCCCGTGTCCCCAATTATGTAGTCTAGTCCGATGTAGCTGCCCGTCTGCACGCGATCTGCTGCAAGGAGGAAGGCCATGCCTGCTACGTTCTCCACGGTGTCCCGTCGCTTGTTCAGAATGAGCCGCTCTGTACTGAAGCCACACTTGTCGCTGAACAGGAAACCAAAAGCTGTATTTGAAGACAGCCAGAGGGTAGACAAATGGGAGAGAAGACAAAAAAAAAAAAAAAAAAAGACAGATGGAGAAGAGGATAACAAGAGAGAAGAAATCAGAGAGGGTAGGAGAAGAAAAAAAAAACTGATGAAGTTCAGAAGAAAAGTGATTTTGAGAGAGCATACAACTTGTGCAAAAGGCAGTGGTTATTCCTTCTGTTAGGGAAGAAACAGGTTTGGAACTGGGTAGGTGACAAGAGCTGACACATGAGGGCGCTATAGCACAATCTTAAAGAGCTACACAAAGACCTACTTGCTATCATTATCATCATCATCATCATCATCTGAATTATAGCAGCCTAATAAAACTCAACCCTCATTTCTTATGTGCAGCTGCCATTCATATTCCTCATCAGGTTGCAATTAAATGCATTCTATAAAAATAGTTTATGTGCCAAAGGCCACAATTACCATAATCAGGGATACATATAGGCTGACATAATTATGCCTGTTCGCTCAACCATCCCATGCAATCTGAGATCTACACTGGGGAAGACCAGATAATTTGCATGTGTCTAGCGAAGTCCTTCCAACAACTAGGCCATGATAATGATAATAGTATAAGCCTGCCTAAAGGGTGAACAGGCGAAAATGCTGCAGTTTTATGTCAAGTTATGTAGTAGGGATGCACTAATACTGACAGCTATCAAGTCAGGCTAAATTGGAAGCCAGAAATCTAACACCAAATGAAGTGCCACGTCACGCCACGATTCTCTAAATGATTAAATTTGGACTAAATTGTTTTTGTTCACTGACACCGGTTGTGTCGATCTCGTCAGCGTTGTCTTTGGAATTAGTTTAATTTTTAATAGCATTAATTTACAGTACTCAGCAAATGTCACAGGTTCTTTTGCAACATCAGCTATCACTTTTTCCTATCAGTCATGTAATGAATGAAAGAAAAATGGGGGCAAACATAATTGTTGCAGCAGTCTGCAACTGTGTCCCCTCATGCTTCGTCATGAGTAGCGGTGTGTGTGTGAGCAACAGTAAGTTTTGTCCTCTGCGTTTCACCCTGGCCTGAAATTTCACCTCATTACTGACGCACAGTGAATCCATCCACTCAGTCTCACACGAACCAGAGAACACAGGAATGTGGAAGCTCCAGTCACAATTCAAATGACAAGGCTTGTGCAGGACACATCAAAGCACAGCCATATCAGATCAGGGAGTGATAGGTCATGTATGCAACAGACTGATTTAGATGTAGGCTCCTAACATGGGAGGGGAAGAAAGAAGTGTGTCAAAACTACTGCAGAAAACACCTCTGCAAACCTGAGACTTTTACACTTGCAGTATGTATAATCCATGCAAGCAGTCTAAAGCGAGGAGAATGCAATGATTGCCAAGCAGAATATAAATCAAAGTGACACAGTCCCTTACTGGGGAGGATACGATTTGAATTCAAGTCCAGCAGATGGTTGGGGATGATGAACGTTTTTAATGAATTCCACCTTGCGTCTGTCAGGCAAGCTTTAAATGCCAGCAACAGATGCAACTGCAGGTTTCTTTTCCAACACCCTCCACTCACACACACACACTCAGACAAAAGCTATATTGGTTTCAGCCATCTGAAACACAAAAGCCATTACCATGGTGACAAACAAAAAACACCATTGTGCTTCATTACCTCCATCATGCATGCTACAAAGTTTAAAAACAGCGAAGCATCTGTCATCTGATAATCTTCCTAACATCGAGCCCAATGCAAAACACTCAGACGTGCTCTGAGAAGTAAAAGGGGATAGAGGAGCTTAGCTGTTGCCTTAGCCAAAAGAGGCCCAATAACAGGGGCTGGTTCTCTGATAGTCAGAAGCTTAATCCTGTGCATAATAACTGTTTGAGTTTAAGTGCATTAATTAATTGACAAACAATGTTGTTGTTGATGCTAAGAAAAAATTCATTATACCATGTTTTTTATATCATCATCATCATGTCTTCAGGAACTCAACCAACATCTTCACGTTGCCTGAACACCTCCCTTCCTCCTATTCCCTTTTCTATTTAGGTCCAACTGAAGACTTAAGGACAGACCAAGAACACACACCAATCATGGGGGAAAACTTCACACCTCTCAGGCTTACCAGGTGCAGGTGGTGTGTGGAAGGTGACCTCAGGGCTGTGGGGGCTGAACATGGAGTTCCTGCAGCTTCGGACCCTGAAGGAGTACAGGCTGTTAGGCTCCAGGTGACACACTACAGTGCTGGGACCATACACCCTGTCGGTAGCCCTCCAGACCCCACTGTCCTCACCGTCCTCCTGGGACGGGGACTGGCTCGGGCCCCCAAGTCTAGAGAAAAAGATAATTCGTGTCAAACTATTTCAGATTTTTCCCCACATACCTATAGCTGGTCTGTGGATCTCTTCTCTTGCTGCTACTTCTTTGTACCCACCTGCGGTATTCAAGCACATGGTGATCTGTTGGTAGGTGGTCATCAGACAGCCTCCAGCAGATTGAGGCCTCATTATAGACTCTGCTATTGGACAAGTCAATCAGAGGAGGGTCTGGAACTGGAGAGGAGTAAGAAAGTGCATGAAGAAAAGAAAACCAAGATAACCAGTAAGTAAAACGTAAACCAGGGACTGCAAGACTGTCAACATAGGTCATCCTCCATCAATTAATTATGAGTTGTAATAAATAAAAACAAACAAAACAAGTAGACCTTGGGTTTTTCAGTTGTGTGCGACAGGGAAGGGGTCTAAAATATTGTGTTTGACATGTGTGCGTTTTCAAGTTTTAAAACATTGCACTTGAAAGAAGCTGAAAAACTGATTAGCAAGATGTAACAGATCTTATGCATAAATGGAAAAACTACTATGAACATTCCAGTAAAATCTCATGTCTTAATCATGCTTAGTACACTTCAGATCAATAACTTGGGTTTAAGCTAATGCAGCAGTGCAAGAGTGGCAAAGATTAGATTCACTCGGGACAATGGGCAAGACTGTCTCACATAATGGAGCCTGTCAAGAGGTTTTCACAGACTCACAGCCAGGAAATGCATTTTGTAAAGCACCCCCACCATCCCACCTCTTTATTGTTCTCTCCCACTTTCATCTTCCCTTCTTCAAATGTCTTTACCATGGCCTCTTCTGACCCCTTCACACCACATTCATTTTTTTCCTCCTCTTGGTGGTTGTTAATCTTTCCTGTGAAGCATCAACCTGTCTAGCTCTGACTTTACATTCATCTACATACCAACAGCACCACTTCCCATCCATCCTCACTTATTTAACAGCATTCGCTCATTATATAAGGTGAACAGAATCATTACAGTCATTTACTCTGCCTAAAGCTATGTTCTACATGGTTACAGTAATGTAACCATGTAGGTCACTGACTTAAGATCAAGGCATTTTTCTATACACTTTATTCACTCTCCCTGTGAAAACTCCTCATCTCCTTTATAATATTCCCCTCTCCAGTTCTCTACCCTTCCCATTTTCAACCAGCTTTTGACATTCCCAATTCCTCTCTTTTTCTAAAGTGCTTTTCCCGTATAGACAGATTCCCCTCGCTGACCAGTGTCACCACTGCCGCCAAGCTTTCTGAGCCTCCAAAGTCACTTGGCTAATCCTCAGTTTCCAAAGTCTTTTACTCCCAGGCACAGCTCTCCTTCATGAGCTTGTGTCCTCTTCTAGCCCTATGCCTTTTCATGTACAAGTGCAGATACATTATAGGAATACATTATTAGATGATGCAGGATGGAAAAAGATTACCTTTCTTGTTTCTCTTCCCATGCCTGAACTGTGCAACTGTCATTTTATTTCATTTTTAGGGTGCATTTTAACTTTTTGCCAGAAAAATACTCCAAAACTCTGGCTCAAATTTTTAATTCTCATCTGTTAACCACTGGGAACTGTCCTTTACAAATACACTACAAAACAAAATGTTCTGAGTCAATACACTCAAGATGTTCATTACTTCCTTCTTAACTCCTGTAACACAATTACACCTACCCGTCACCCTCATGTTAGAGGAATAGCAAGCAAGCAAAGTAACAAGTTACCACTCCAGTGTTTCACATAGACCTTCTTTGAGAAACTAACCAGCCGCTACACTGACAAATAAGATCTAATTTTTTTCCACCTGTTTCCAACAGATGGACCAACAGGCAAAAACAAATAGGGTAGTCAGCCATCCAGCACAGCAGGCAGAAGAGTTTAGCAACTCAGGGAGGAAAAAAAAAAAAAAAGGCACTATTGATCACTTAAAGTACAGACATATATTTAATCCTTATAATCTGCTCAAATACACGTTCTCTTGTGATGTAATATCTTTAACAGGATGTTTATTAAATTAAAACGTCTTAAAGTGGAAATAGTTAAGAGAAGTGCTGATCTCAGCATGACATTTTGAGGAAACTCCAATTTGAAATGGAAAACAAATGGGCATTTACACTTGACAACACAGTCTTTCAAAGCCTCTTGAGAAGCAGAACATGGGGTCAAAACCTGCAGCAGGGCCACAGCTGGGTTAACATGGGAGAGCACAAACACGCCATTATCCAGAGGGGAAGATATGACTAGAAAAACATGGACAAGCTATAGGCATTGAGCAAAATCCAACAAGATGGCTGCCAATCACATTCCAAACTTGATAAGGATATTGTGTTTTTCTATGACTGTTGAGCAGGCGACATACTCACGGACAACAAATAATAGAAACAGCTTTATAGCTTAAAAAATAAATCTGCCTCAAGTTTTTCAAAAACACTCAAATGTGTTTTCTGTTTCCTGTGTAATTGAAGTATAGTATAAGAGTTTAGGGGTGCTATCCAGAGATACTGCAGTGGTTCCTCACTGCTGCGTCATCTGCCAAGACTTCAATTTAATGACTGCAGTGTATAAATGCCCTTACAGCTTTTTTTCCCCCCCTCTCTCTGAGCTCAGACTAAGAGCATCATTAACTCCCACAGGCCACTTAGTGAAAGTCATTGATGTGTGTCTTCAATCTGATAGCTGTACTTTCCCAAAAGGATGCAGCAGTGATTCGTTTAAGGTACATTTTTAGATGAAA
Source organism: Siniperca chuatsi (assembly GCF_020085105.1). Lineage (NCBI taxonomy): Eukaryota > Metazoa > Chordata > Actinopteri > Centrarchiformes > Sinipercidae > Siniperca > Siniperca chuatsi. The sequence continues at coordinate 21,140,389 of NC_058046.1, read as the reverse complement.
AGCCCATATTTTCCAGTATAGGGATTATAGGAGAGTCTAAAAGGAGCAAAATAATGAATATTAAGTCGTTTTAAAAAACAGTTCAGCAACAGTAAATTATCTTTTTGATATGTTTTTTTCAGGCTAATGCTTACCTCAAGGTATTGTTTATCCAAAAAGACAACTGCAGAATAGATAATGGAACAATAAAATAATTTGGGGATTTGGGACAAGTAGACTTATTTCCACTTTGAAACATCTTTACATAGTAAGAGTGTTTGTTTTATATTTAACATCTACATTACCTCTTCTCATCTGCAGTATTTATGTCTGAAAACTGTTAATGACACAAACCAACACCACAAAAAAAAAAAAAATAGTATGAATCAGATTGATGTATGTAATTACATCAATTCATTCATATAAACAACTAATAACACACAATACAAAAACTAACACCAACCCAGTTGTGAAACAACAATAGTTATTTATAATTATTACATTTCATCACAGATGACCAATATCCACCAATGTTCTTCCACAGCTTTCAAAAAAAAAGGTTTCTCAATCTTCTGAAGGTTTTAAACAATGCTTATATCGTTGCACAGCATATGTTCTGGTGATGCAACTGTTGGATGCATTTTGTGTAATGTCACTAATTTTACCCTTTTCTTATATTCTACTCTGCCTTATGAATAGTTGCTGCTCCAATGACTGAATATTCCCAGATGGCTCTTCAAAGACAAATGTTCACACCTACAGAAATCCTTCTGTTAAACATGACCTCATCATTTCTCTTCACTTCGAGTGTGGGCTTGCAACATTTCATCCACACACTAGATTGAAAGCATTTCCTTTATCAAACTATCAACTCAACTGTAATTTGTTTAATGATTATCCAACTGTTTCTTCTTTTGATGAGTCATGCAGAAAGTGGTCCATTAGTCTAGACAGAGCCAACTGTAGCCTCTGAGATAAATCTCACATCACTGATTTTAAACAAGCTAACAGGGCTGCTCTCCAGTGCAGCAACAAAAGCCCACAGCCACAAACTCATGTCACTCGCAGCTTTGTTTGTCACCAACAGTCACTGAGACAACTGTCAGTTGTTTAGTTGCATCCATTTGAGGGATAATGGCTCTATGCCAAAGAGGCCTCAGCTTTGTCTTCGATGTCAGCAACGTTTAATCCCTCAATTTTAACATGTTTTGAATGTTTAAATAGTTTAGATCTGAGTGACAGTTGTGCTTCCAGACCTTTTTCTTTGTATTGACACTGACCAGCTCATCTCTTACATACACTTACTTTTTTCAGGATGCCTTCAGACATCAGTCAACGGTCATTGACTAACTACGACTGAAAGAACTGCCACAACTAACTGTCACTATTTGCAACCATGATATTCAACACCGCTCTCCCCCAGTCAATGACACATAATGTTGTCAGGTTTGACTCGAGCCACACTAAAAAAAGGCATTTGACACACGCTTTGGCCAGATGCAGCCAAATGTCACAAACCATCATTCAGTTGTAACAAGTCTGTCTCAATATCCAAGCCTATTATCATGCAGTTAAGGCAGAATGTGAGTAAGGTGGATCCAATATAAACACCACACTCTGCTTCAGTTAATGCATAATGTTCAGTAAGCCTAACTGCAGTACAATATATAAAATGGAATTTTAGCACCTTAATCAGACGATTATCAAAGATTTGACCAAATGTTGCAACACACACACATCAATCCAGCTGCTTTATGACTGACGTAGCCTCAGACTGCTATTTCAGTTGCCCTCTTGTGATTATCTACACTTCACTATTTAGACATTTTTGCAACCTGCTCAATTCTCTGCAGACTTTTGATCTTTGCTCTTGGAAGCTTTAATTGATCATTTGTTGTTATGTTTGTTAACAGGTTTTGAACCTACCAAGTTCAGTCCTTAACAACTTTTTGAGATTCTTGAAATCAATCCAGCAGAAATGATTGACAAGCTCTTTTACAGCAAATCTTGGGAAGGTAACGCTCCTGAGTAGCACATACGCTTTGACAGTGAAGTGCTGAAATATAATCAGACATGCATATTCCTGTTAGCATCAGAGTCTGCTACGACTTTTGCCTCTCTCTCTCATAACACTGTCTAAAATAATGTGAAATTTCTCTAATTAATGTCTCTAATCTTAATCTCTAATCTTTATTATTATTTTTTCCCCCCAGTATGTCAATTCAAACAAAATGTATCCTTTCATCCCTGGGAAACTTCTACCTGAGCAGTGCTTTATAGAAGAAGCCTTTGTAAATCAGTGACCAGAAAAAAAAGCTTCACAGAGCAGTAAAATCCACCATGATCGTAGGGTTGTTTATCCAATTTAGATTCCCATAGATGACCTCTGACCTCTTAGCACAGCACAGTTCACAAGGCTGTACATATGACTTAAGCTTACTCTGATCATGTCTTGTTTTAATGAATAAGCTTATTTTGTTAAACTAACTTTTTAAAGCAAGTTTTGCCGTGGTGTAGAGGACACATGAACAAAGACCATTCGTCTTCAGAGATGAATAGAAGCAGAAAACACCACCGTATTTTGTTGACACGAACTAATGGTCACTTTTTCCAGCCACTTGTGGACAATGCTCCCATTGCAGCTTGTCCTTTAACACAGTATCTGTGAGGGATGATGTGTGGAAACACTACAGTGGAACAATGTACGAGAACAGAGAGCCCCTTAAAACAGGGATCACAAAACAGCCTGAAAACATGTGAACATTTCATGATTCAAATTGGGGAATGACGGTCATTCAGTTTGAAAGTCAAATTTAATTAGCATGTTTTGTATAACACTGTCACAGTAAATACTGTATCTGGGGAAATAAAAGCATGAGTCATTTTGCCCTTTAGCTCACTTTCATCTCACACCATTGAAATTGAAAAAAAGTGGTTGTACCTCCACCAAAGCACATCTCTTTGAGCAGAGTTTCTTCTCTGGATGTGTCCAGCACAAACTCATCAAAGCAGGGGTCAGCTGAAGGGTGGAAGGTCCTCAGAGACTCTGTGGCCTTCTGGATCCTGAAAACATACAAAAAAGGTAGACATAACATTTATCAATCTGTATCAGTGAAGGCTATTCTTGATTAGCCTAAAATTACTTTTGTAAATTCACCAAATAACGTACCAAAGACACTAAATAGGACCACTATTCACTGCAGGCGACTTTTCCACCATATTTTTAATCAATATTGTTCTCTGGGGTTTTTGTTTTGTTTGTTTTTTTAGGTAGTTGTTTCTATATTTATATTGACTTCCATAAATGAAAGAGGATTAAAAATCAAGTCCTTGTCGACAGGAGAAAACTGTACAGGCCGTGGTATTATACTCTCGAGAGTGAAAAGGTTTCCTGATTATCCAAAGCTGCTAATGGAGATCAATTAGTCAGCTCAGAGCAGAAGACGCTCTGATACACAGCATTGACTGGACACTGCAGCGCAAGTCTCTCCTTAATTGCCCTTGAGTTTGGTAACTTCTGTGCACGTGGCTTTGTGTTTTCCTGACACACTCCAGTCACCCAAACACATAATCAGATTGATGCTCTCAACACTAAAATAAAAACAGACCAAATCTCACTGGGAATCAGGAAGACATTGCTAAAGGATAAAATGTATGTGGGCAACACAAAATGAGTCATAACAGACTGTAGTTTGACTGTGCAGCTTGTTAAATAATCAGGTTTGGCTTATGTAATTTGTAATGATTTATATCTGGTAATCATTTCTAAGCTGCTTAATTATTAATTTGACAGTTTACAGTCAGGATTTTAGCGGTGAAAGCTGTGAATAACGATTCCTGTCAGGCCTGGCTAAGCTTCCTGTAATTAAGTTGAAGGAGGACAACTTCAAGACACCAGAGAGATGCTTAAGTGCACTGTTCGACTCGAAATTATTGTGATTCCCATCACCACTGACAAGTACTTTTGAGATTTTAGTACAAATTATTTACATATATCCTGGTGTGTTTTTTGAAGTCGGCCATTAATAATGTCTATGAAAGATACTTACTGTATTGATGCTAGCCTTTAATCTCTGACCTCTGTCACATGAACTTAAGGAGGTTGATTTATGTATATCAATGTAGTGCCAGAGATGTATACACACTGTAGGCATTGTTGATTGATCAATATTGTGATAAAAGACTCTTTTGAGATTTTGGTCAGTATAATATTGTGATTGCGCAAAGCCCCAGAGAAGTTTGTTTCCAAGTCTTAAGTATCTCTTTATAACATTAATTATTCATATTATTCTACATACGCAACAATCCAAGTTAAATTTGGGAAAAATAACATTAATAACAACCTTTATTATTATTTTTTGACATTCAAAAAAGCTAATCTGCTTTATCTGGACACTGTTGGAGTGGTCTGATCAGATTTGTTTGACAGTGCTGGCAACACGAGTGAACTACTGTCATCATAATTTTATTAAAATGTTGCGCTTCAAACCAGTGAGAAAAACAAAAACCAGACTGCAGAAATATCATGTGAAATAACCAAAACTGTTGTAACTTTAAGATAATTGTGTGTTCATGTTGGGACCCCATCACTCAGAAAGCAAGCTGATTGAGAAAATACATTTTCAGGCTTTAAATGCTGTCCGTTCCTGGTCATAGAAATGCAGGGGTACAGTTAACATGTTAACAGTTCTAAACTTTTCAGACTGTTCCAGCTGAGTGAAATAAAACAATAAATACCTTTATCTGCTTGGCCTCATATCCATATTACTAAATATGGTTTTCAATATTTTCTTGGGTGTAAACATTTTCTGAAATTACCAATTCATCAGCAAAGTATTCATTTAAGTTAAAATGTGAAAAATGATTGTCAGTATCACGTAGCTTTACCTGACGTGTAGCTGCTTTGCAGTCTGTACAAAGCAGGACTGATCCGTCTCTTTCAGCACCTCCTGAGCGTAGCCCACCAGACCACTGTTCTCCAGCATGCCCTGGTACTCCTCCACCTGGGAAATATGTTTAAAAAAGTTAGGACATTTTAGCATTTTGTAATTCTGATCATTAAAAACTTTATATTGAACAGCATCCTCAGAAAAAAAAAAAAATCCCATAAAATAAGGTTGTTCAATTGTTTTCACCCTTAATCACACATAAAAAAGGAACTGATTAAGGAAGTGCTCTTCATGGGTTAAATGCAAGCTTGAGTTATTTTCCTACAGGTAAGAATATGATGAGTAAAGGAAGCATACATTTATGTAGAGGATAAAAAAAAAAATGTAATTCAGTGCTGGTATTTCATACCTGGGCCTTGAGATGGTCCAGGCGTCTGTTTCGAGACTGTTCGATGGACCTCAGCATCTCCGATTTCCTCTCCTGCAGAGTCTCAAACAGACGCTCAAAGTGCTCATTTGCTTGACGCTCTGCTAGCTGGCCATTTTCCTTTAAGAAGAAAAAACGTTTGTTATCAACTGGTACAAAGCAAATAAAATGTTCCGTTCATATATCCCTGCCCAAATGCACACATGTACTATAAGCATTTTTTAAGATGATAATTCTCCTTGTTTTCCACCCTTACAATATTGAGGCAAGAGAGACAGTTACAGGTTTACTGTATTCAACTATGATTAATTGACATCATGATTGTGGTTTTATTGTATTAAAAAAAAAAAACTTTGGTTTGACAGGTTTGATGTAAACACAGTTAAAAGCTTTAAGATATACTGTGTGTCACCCGCACTTTTAAGTAATATTCAGTGAAGCAGAAGCTTAAAAGTTCACATTATACAACATAGAGAGAAAGATTAATGGACAAAAACAAAAAACAAAAACAAAAAAAACACACAAACAACCAACAAGAAAGCGTGTTTAATACAAGAAAGCATCCCAAACATAGCAGTCACACATACTTACAAAACACCAAAAGCGTAGGCACATTTAACCCTACCCATTAAAGGACCAACATCCAAGTGAAAGGGGAACAAGCTCAGAGGCTGAAACTCAGACACGCATGAGGAAACTTGTAGGCAAATCCTGTGGTTTCTTGTTTGTGTGGTTTGCATACTGTTTGTTTAGTGACCTTCCTTATTCCTACACAGACAATGTGTGATTGTTCCTCAACGTCACTGACTGGTTTGGTGAATGCTACATAAATGTTTGTAGTCTGTAAGAAAAGCGCTTTGTACAGGAATTAACACATATGTTCTGTTTTCTGGAACTAACAAATCAATTAGTTCAAGGCTATGAGAGATTTGATTTAGAATTTTTTCATAAGGGTTAAGGCAGAATTTAAGAGCTCTTAAACAGAAATGGGAGAGGGAATCTGGCCTGGAGATATCTGCGGATGAATGGAATGATATTTGGGAGGGTCAAGCTACTACCAACTCAAGATCCTGGCGATAATTCTGCTGGAAAAACATAAGATACTTTGTGAGCTCGAAATTGAAACGTATTCAGCGGGGTTCTCAGGGACAGGATGTATGTTGGAGGCAGTGTGGTAAATCAACGGCTGATCACTTTCATATGTTTTGGGTCTGCCTTTTAATCCATTCATATTGGCAGGAGATTGCCAAAGAAATAAGGAACATTTTTGGAATAGATGTTGGCTGCTTTTTTGTCGTATTATACCTGGGCAAAATCCTGAACAAACTCATGACCCATGACATATTTATAAAAAGGTGCTTTTGGCTGCGAGCCAAAAAAAAAAAAAAAAAAAAAAAAAAAAAATCATCACAAAGCGGCTGTAGGTAAACCCGCCATCAAAAGGACGACTGAATCGCAATTGTCAACGAAATTCACTGTATGGAGAAATCGACCTTTTCCCTAAGACTACAATTTGAACAATATATATGAAAAAAATGGAGTACATATATTGGGGGAGGTAACCTGTTTGGATAATTGAAAAATCCTGCTCTGTACTATTGTGTGGCTCATACAAACCCTTGTTCTTTTTCTTGTTCTTAACCTGAAAATACCAATAAAAGAAAGTTTCCCAAAAAAAAAAAAAAAAAAAAAAAAACTGTTAAAAGGAGTGGGTCTAAAATTTTAAAATTTAAGAAAATTAGAATGAAAATAAACATTTAAAAACAGAAAACATTTCATAGATTAAGAAAACGGCTTGAAGAGACACCAAATCCAGTCCTTTCGCCTGTTGATGTGTTAAATGCTTAGTGAAATGCAAAGAGTGTGAATACTAAAGAGCAATTTCATCATCAAAAACAGAAAAATGACAACTTAAAAAAAAAAAGGGGGGGGGGAATGAATTAAAAAGATTTGAAAAAATAAAAATCCTGCAGAGCATGCTGTAAAACTTTTGGAGCAGAGTGAAAAAGGATGTTGGAGTTGCAGCAGCGCGAGTTAGCTCTCTCACCTCAGTCTGATTGATGAGCAGATCAAGCTCGGTAATCTGAGTCCTGACCTGGTCCTCTTTGCTGATGAGGTAATGGATACTCTTGGCCAGCTTCTCCTGGTGAGAGAAAAGATCAGCAGCATTTACAGTCTGTTTCCTAAGTTCTTGAAACACTGACACAGCAAGATGACAAATAAGAAGATATAACTTACACAACTGTTACAGAAGGGATATGCCATTTTAAAAAAGGAATAGAGTGGGATTTATCAATTTTTTTTAAAAGTTCAGGACATATGCAGAGTGCCCTGTGTGACCCTGCGTGACTCAGTGTGAGAGCCAACATTCACTATAGTATCACAATGATATGACATTACTTTTCAAAGCAATTAAAACCCACACTACCTTTCTGGCTGATGAAGGATTCTGGGACTGTTCAGGACATCTGATACATTTTCCAACAATTTGAAGATACAATGCACACAACATCATAGGGAACAAATGGTCTCATTAAATATTAAGCACCAGTGTTCGTGTCAACACAGACCAGCAGATTGAATTTCACACTGGTTCTGCCTCGACTTGCTGAACCACCTAGCATCAAGTCCATTGAGCTGGAGTGTTCATGGCAACAAGATTAAATTACCATTTGACAGATTTCACTTAAAACTTATTCTGTTAAAAGGTTTGATGTTCTTTTGTGCTGCCTAGTGCTGTCATAGCAGCCAACCCAGAACACATCTCCTGACATTTTTGTCTCCTCATAAGCTAAACCAAACACTCAAACTGATTGAAATTAATTCTACTAAGTGGCAAAAATCTGATGACCACACACCAGACCTATTAGTTTTAATCCTGTTAGCCAGTCTGGGTTTCAGTTTCCAAACAAAGAGATTGATATCTACAGTCTGGTGCATGCCAGCACAGGTACAGGTCAGACATTAATATTACACCAGGAGATGAGAGATTCAGGGACCAGTCAGTGGGTGGTACACCACAACAACAAAAAAACCTGCTCTTTGTTAAATACTTTAGCTAGGACCCAACACTAATCCCACTGAATGGGAAGACATTACTCATCAAAAGGCTATTATTCTGTAAATCTGGTGACACTAGTCTGAACTTCAGAGAATAAATCTGCCTTGAAGGGATCCTTATGTAAACTAAAAAATATTAAATCTGATATTTTAATAGAGAGTTTAGCAACATGTGATGAAAAAGCCTTGTAAATTGTACAATTAAAAGCTACTGATTATCAGTCCATATCTTAATATCATCACAAAAAATAGTTGTTAATGGCAATTTCAGTGTAAAAACCATCAATAATTCCACATTTCAAGGCTGCTTTGCTTGGCCATGACTCCATTTCTTTGTCAACAGTGGCATTGTTTTCAAGCTCACTTTAATCCTTGTTATCATAAACCAGTATTGTGTTACACTCCAAATTACTCATTAGTCATCACAGATAACTTATCAAATTCCAGTGTATTAAACTGACCCCCTCAAAGGGTCAAGTGTCTGAATGTGGTACCTTGAGGATCTTGTAGGCACTGCTCATGGAAGTGACTTTGTGGTTAGCGTGGGATCCTCCCAGCTTGCACAAGTGACACACGGGTCGTCTGCAGACCTCACAGTACATGTTCACCTTCTCCATCTCGTGCTCTGGACACATGAGCACCTGAGATATTTAACAGAACAATAATTTGTTAAAATCGCAACAGAATACACAAACTATATATTTCAACAGCCTTGTAACTGTACAGTGATCAAAAACTAGCTCAAGTGAAACAGGAAGATGACCTTAACTTAAAAAGCATCTAGACAGCTCTCTGCAAGCCATTTCCTGAAGTGTCTTAAAATAGAATTTAAATAAGCACTTTTTTACTGCCAAGAGCCTCATCAGAATTTATTCGAGACAGCATTTAGCTGTTTGATCAACAAAAAGGGACATGAAAGAGCAATGCAATAAATATACTGACAATACCAGTAACCAAAGTTGCCAACAAGACTTAGTACTAATACTATAACAATACTAAGTATTCTAAGATCAGTGAATCAGACTGTCAGATTTCCAATCAATTCAGCAGTCACAGGACAAGATGTAGAGAAAACTGTAATATAATGAATTAAACTCCTCATATTTTCTGATTAGATTATGTCAGAGTGGGAACATCTGCGTGAATGTTTCTATTGTATGATTTAAGCTATTAAGCAATTAATGATCAGGAAAACCAGAAAGTGACAGATTTCCAGTTGCTTGCATTCACTGAACATCTGATTCCTTTCCAAACATTTCCAATATTTAAATCATTTAGAGACAGAGCAATGACAAATCTATACATGCTAATGTTCTCATGCGACAGCTTTGGTGACAGATGTTCATAGTCCAACTGAAGGAAAATCCTGAGGCTGTAGGAAAAAACAGAAATTGAGAATAGAGAAAATGAAGCCTTCCCCAGGCAGTGACGGTACTTGCCTTGGGCCTAAAATTCGTGGTGGGACCAACATACTCATGCTGAGCTTTGGGTGTGCCCCAGGGGTGGTGCAGCTTGAAGCACTCGTTGCAGTAGCTAGCCTTGCAGTCCATACAGCTCTTTGTAGCCTCCTGCTGCTGCGGAGGCTTGCAGATGTTACACATGATTGCGATGGCTGCGCGGGCAGCCTGGCGGTAGCGCTCAACGATGTTCTCCAGGGTGAAGTTACGGAACAACATGCTGATGCCGCGCTCACCGAGGTCGATGTCATGCTGGCAGCCGGGGCATGGGATGGTGGTGACCCGGGGAGTCACAGACCCTCTGCGCCACCCCGGGGATGAGATGGACCCTGGAGGAGAGCGAAGGAGGAGAAGTGAGAAAAGATCATGTGAGATATAGATTCATAGCCTCGGGTCACCCAGTTTCCAATCTTGTCTGAGGCCCCATTTTGACACGTGAACCACAATGTCCTTTAAATTACACTGAAGGGATTGTTTCCAAGAGAGTCATATAGGGGCTTTGAAAAATGTGAACCCCCGTTTGTGTTCAACAGATTCTGGGCCAAGATTCGCAAAAGCAGCATTACATCATCTGCGTGAGTTGCCAAGTATGATCTTAAGGCAAAAATGCCTTTGATAACACACATGGAAATATCAAGCTTTCACAAATAGGGCCTCAGTACGTCTCCCTTTGTGCTTCATTTCCACAATGACCACTACTCCATAAAGACATGGATGTATGGAGCAAAACATCAACACAGGCAATTTATTGAGCAGTCGTCATACAGGGAAATAAGTCCAGGAAGAGAGACTTTCCAAGAGCACTGGGGCATATTTAAGAGTGATGAGATACAGGATAGTCATGGGGAGGATGGCATCCTTGGAGCTTTTAGAGAATACACTGTATGAGAGATCAATTTTTACACTGCAACTCAGTCAACATTTACCAGGGGAGTGAAGAGTATTCAAGTGCTCACAATGATCTGGACAAAAGGAATTCTCTTTTCTTTAAATGAGTGATCAAGGAAATAAAAATATGACAAGCAACAGCATTATTAAATCAAGCGATGTAACTGAATTACAGTGTGTGAAGTAAAACTTAAGCAAAAGTTTTAAATAATAACGTCCTGCAATTGAACTTTAAAAATCACATGTCCAGTTCAATGCATCACTTATTTTCACGACAACAAAACTCCTCTTAAAGCAACAGTGCTTTCAAGAGTTTCTCACAACACTGCTTGTTACTGATGCAGCAGCATCGTAACAAGGCAGCAACATGAGGTGGAAATGAAGGAGTTGTTACACAAAGTCACAACACAGACGCAAGCAATGGGGACTGCAAAACACTGTTACAACACACTCAAATAAAGAAAACTGCAGTCACTACACGGCAAAATAAATGACAGAAATATTGCTTCACGTTTTTGGGGGACAGGGGAAGCAAGGAGTGCTGGATTTATCTCAGTTTGAAAGCCAGAATTTCCACTTCGTTTCCGAGGACCTGAAAATTAAATCAAACACTCCTCAGGTAAGCGAAATACAGGAAAACTGTACAGCTGAGGGAAAAGCAGTGGCAGAAGAGCAAACAGATAAACTGTGATATGTGTAGCCATGTGCATGCCGTGTGATGTGAGCAGAAGTGCAGACTGACAGTGCAGGGACAGTTTAATACCTGGAGGCTAAATTTGATCTGACAACAAACTGAACTACTGAGCTTTGTTTGCAACACTTTGATTACCCTTCCTACCTGAATTGATATGACAAAAGGGGAAATTAATAACATTGTGGTGTGATGTGATGAAAAACTTATGATGGTGAGGAAGGTGACATGGTCTAGACAAGTTAAGTCATTGGATGAAAGGAGAAATCTGGCAGAAAGCCTTCATATTTAAACCAGTGAATGAGTTTTTGCAGGGCTGACTCAGGTTTTCTAGTCAGCAGCAGGTGTGGGCGAACAAGAAGCAGACAGGAGATGCCTGCAGCAAAGCGTACGTGTGTGTTGATTTGTGGATCTGCAGAGGGAGGCAGAGTCGAGGGCAGAAACTGGCGAGTCATTGCGGAGTAAAAAAAAAAAAAAAAAAAAAAAAAAAGGAGGGGGCTTGGTCCCCCCCCACCCCACACAAATCTACAGACACTGATGCTTGAACTAATGAAGCATTTTTATGTTTCAGTCAGTCACAACAATAAAGTTATACTCTAAACGTGATCATGTATGCACATTGAATTTTTTTTTTTTTTTAATAAATAAATATTGTCACACAGTTGAGGGAATCTTGCATAGTATTCAGGCAGAGTTTCTCATTTCATTTTCCAAGTCCTGTTTAATTAGACTTGTTGAATGTTATTTTACTATCCAACATTTATATTGTGTTTTGTTTTGTCAGTGGCTGCCGGAGGGGGATTTGTGTGACTAATTTGTATATAAAGCAAATAATAAATAGCAAATCCAGGAAGTGTTTCCTCATTTCTTATCCAAATACAAAATCGGAATCCAATGTTAATCCATTCTCTGCAAGGCTGAGAAATCACTTAAGGTTTGAATTTACTTATTTCCTCCTGTTTCTTTTTTAAAGATTATTTTGTTATTGATGACACCACATCTTAATTGTTTGCTGCTATTCTATTTTATTTCCAGGTAGCTCCTATTATTGTCTATTCTTTGAAGGGATTAGTATAGAGAGGCTATTTCTTAGAAACATTTCTCTTTAAAAACACAGAAGAGAATTAAAAATAAAAATTCTTAAAAACATCCACTGAGCATGTCAAATAACCGTTGGCCAACAAAACTAGTATTCAATCTTGTTTTACTTGGCCGGCAATCTGACACTTCTCAATTCATCTTGCCCAAAATGATTAGAGGTAGGCTGAGACAGGTCTGTGCTCTTATAAACTGTTTTTCAAACACTATGCTTCACTTGACAATCATTAAACAGTACCCCAAGGCATACAGATATCAGTCAGTAAAAGCCAGTTAAGAATCCTAGCAAGCCCAAACATATTGTAGATTTTTCCTCAGTACGTGTGTGCGTTTAACTCAAACAACAGAGATTAACAGTTACCCCCTCTCAAAGCGCCTTTACTTGCCACCATGTTTTACGAAATTAATGCAAAGCTTAGCTAATGTTCAGAGACACACACACACACACACACACACATTCCTGTCCCACTTCAAGTCCTTGGAAACCTCCTCACCCCTTTATCACAATTTTTAGTCTTGGCTTCCTATCGATTCCTTTTTGTCACTTGCCAACTTCCCCGTCTAGGACTCTACCTCTCTTCGACTCATACTTTTCTCCATGCCAGATGCCGCTCCTCTTTTAGTCGGCCTCCTTGTATGCTGACTCATCATTGCTTTAAGGTTCTCACTGTTCCCCTTTCCTTTGCTTTCACTCATTTTTTCCTGAGCTACTTAAAACTTGAATACCAAAGTTTGAAAAAAAATAAAATAACCTGAAGCATCTTTAAATGCCTCTTGGATCTGGATTTTCTTTATATTTTTTATAAATCAGACCACTTTTATGCTCAGTGGACATTTTTAAAATGGGGCATATGCCTTTTAATTTCAACTATTATTACCTAGGCATTAAGTGTCTAACAGTGCGAGTTTGTATGGTCATGATGACAGGGCTAAAGTGCACTAAATAGAGAAAAGGTAGAACCAAACTAGGGTTTCACAGAGGTTCTAATAACACTGTACTCACTACTACAGTTACTCAAAACACGGAGCCCGCGTCTACCTCGACTTCCAAACGAGCTTCGCACTGTGGCTGCAAGCAATGAACAGAGAAGTGAAGTGAGACCAACAAGAAAAATGAAACAATACATATAGTGAAGAGACGTGTGAAACCAGTTATTCATCATGACATTGGAGAAACAAAGCCAACTTATAAGTAAACTTAAGTTAAAAAATAAAATCTAATAATGCAGTTCAGAGTAAAATACAAAACAGAGCGTTTAAAATACACATACAGGATGTAACAGTTAAAGTACAAGTAACTCTTTATTTGTGCACTTGTTTTTTTTTGGGGGGGGGGGGTGTAAAAAAAAACAAAAAACATTCACATTACTGCAATGTAAGTGTACTCGTCAGATATCTTCCATCGGGCTCTGGTCTACAATTTTCATTAAAAAAGGAATAGGTTTGACATTCTGGGAAATATGCGTATTCGCTTTCTTGCTGAGTTAGATGAGAAGAGAAACAGTCATGTCTGTACACTAAAAATGAAGCTAGACCCAGGAGATGGTTAGCTTAGCTCAATTAGTATGAAAACAGAGGGAAACTGTCCAAAAGGTAAAAACATCCTCCTACCAGCACTACTACCAGCCTTTTACACTTCAATTTTGGTACAGATTAAAACTAACTAGATGTGTGTGTTAACTGACCGTTAACTAAACCCCTCCCCTTGGACATGCAGCTTCAGCCTCAGTCTTAAATCTTGATATCTTGTATGTAGCCATCAAATGCATATTTAAAAAGGCCCTTTTACAGTGTTCCTGTTTTAAAAAACGAGTCATCTGGAAACAAAAAAAACAAAAAGTAAGCTGGAGACAGCATTGTCTAACCAACTTACAGAGCTCGCGTTAACATAGTTAGCTAGCTAGCTGCAGCTGAAGCGTATGTGCCGTGCAACAACATAAAGCTTGACAGGCATAGCAACAGTAACTAAGGGGGGCGAGACTTTCAGTCTCCTTATGCTAAGCTAACCGTCTCCTGCCTGTAGCTTAGTATTTAACGTACATACATGCTGTTGGCAAGAAAACGATTGAGAATATGTCAACATGTCAAACTATTCCTTTAAGAGTGCTTACACCAACTTTAAAAAGTGCACTTGTCAAGAGTTAGCTGTCGAACATAAATGCATCATGCTCTGTTTGAGCCCCAGTAACATAAAATAAGATGAAGTTGAGAAACGTTGCTGATGAAGCTTTAGTAACCGCCTTCCTCTGTCCAAGCACAGCGAAGCTTGGACAAGCTGCACACTGATAAATATAGCCTTAAGTCTTTTCTTTCTCTCGCTTCACCTAATCCCTCATTCATTCCTTACAGGCAGGTTGTGTCACCATGGCTACCAATGATCTGATCTCCCAGTGTTGGAGGCGGTCTGCAGAATTACTTGGTTGTTCTGTCTGGGAATTAATGTGCTCATAATGTACTTCGAGGTTTCCTAAATATTCTTAACGCAGAGAGAATTTGTTTTGTAATGAGCTGATTAAATGCACTTAACACAGGAACAACCTTAATGAATAATCCCTAAGGGAATTTCACTTGTACAAAACCTGTGAATAGTTCATGTTGACTAAATGAACTTAGTTTCTTTATGACAGAAAAAAAAATTAACTGTAAATGAAATTAAGTTTTAAATTACTTCAAACAAACAATGTGCATCAATTCACAATCAGTCAGAATGAGAATATAGAAATGACAGAGACGAGAGTTGTCCTTGTGCAAAGCGTGAGATTTGTTTACTCAAAAGCAGGATTTGATTATTCCCTGCGTCAACAGATACAGTCCTGCCAGTGAAGAATGAACTCATTCAGGTTAATGTGGGGAGTCTGAATGAGGGAGGCTGTGTTCGAGAGCCTGGTCTCAGTGGTTTTGAACCATGAATGGCTGAATAGCTCCCAAAAACTTGTTCACCTCACTGTACTCTTGGGATCCTTTTAGCTCTGGTCCTCTGGTTTAGACTCCCAGTGCTGCTCTGAGGCTACTTGGCATCTTTGTTAATGGATACCAGGTAACACCAAATGTCACTCAGTTTCATATAATATGGGCCATTGATTGGACATATTTGATGTTAACTATTCTGACTCAAGGAAATCACTTGAGTCAGAATAATCAGTGTCCCAAATCCAAATGACACATTAACTGTATAGTGTCTGAACTATATTAGTCTTTGTAGTACTTTTGTTTGTTTTTTGCAGTTAGCATATAAGAAAACATCATACTTAACTGTTTTACACTAATAAATTATACAATACTTGTACCATCGGACATCAAGCTGCTACTTCCAATTTAACTTCACAAAGATACTTATTTTGCTTTCTAAAAAGAGTGTTCCTGGTGCTGCTGTTTTACCACCATCCACAATTAATTTGAATTGTTTAGTCCACATCAACACACACAAGTGTTTTAGTATGCTTTTTCCTTCCCAGTATGAACACATCACATACTCAAAACATGCTCAGAATAAGTGTGTAGTGTGGATTTGGGACTCAGCTAACTGAATATGCATCAGCGTTCATCTTAAGCACCTAACCTAAATCTATTAATCTTAAAAGTAAAACATTTAATACCAGTGATAGTGGCTATTTACATCCACTCTGCCAAATCAAAAGTTGTGTCCCAGTTCCATACTATGTTCTAAATATATACAGTATGAACTATAAACCAACTGTCATACTATACAGTTTTCGCAGTTAGTACAAAATATTAATTATTTTGTATACCAAAATAAGCAGAATGTTCCAAAAACGTAATACTTATATTGTTTTTCTAGATATTTTTGTGGCTGTCTCACCATCATTGAGTAGCACCTCCTTTTCCTTTGTGCATTACAAAAGTTGTACATCAACAGTTAACTCAAAAATCAAATATTTTTAATACACATACTTGACTATACTTTATTTTTGTCACTTCTCCAGTATGAGCACACTACGTACTCAAAACCTGCTTAGAATTAGTATGTAGTATGGAAGTCGGACACAGCTCTGGTTTTGTCAACAGGAGTGGACAAGAGTACAAATGAGACGACATCTTTATGGAAATGGCCTGTAGCCCAGAGCTCTCAGAAGACAGAAAGGCGGCCTTGTGTCCCACCGTGTGGTTTTCAAGACTTAGACATTGACCTGCTCAAGCTTGGCTGCAGCAGTGCCATGTGTTTAGTAGAGAACTTAGAAATATTGTGACAAGTTAACTTTGCTACCCCCCCCCCCAGCTTGGTTTTAAGAGTTTAAAATACCTTAAAAGGAGCTTACAGATGTATTTTGTTCAGTCGTGTACATAACACACACACACACACACGTGCCTGTATATCCGAATATCCGATTAAAGGTGGAGTGCAAGTGAAAATGATAGCTACTCTGTTCTCTGTTCCTGAAACATTTGCAAATGAATACATGAGCGCTTGCATTATTGAAGGGGATGTTTGATGCCCCTGGGCCATTAGAGGCAGACAGCGAAGACAATTAGGGCTTGAGAGAGCTTGTCAACATTTCTTTTCTCTTGGTAGACAAAACTACAGCTTGTCAAGTTCCTCTGCTATCTCTATAATGAAGCCTGTAAAAGCAGAGGATTAGAAGAAGAGGTGATGACTGACAATGTTATTGCTGAGCTGGAAAATGATTAAATCATTTTTATGTTTGTTCTTGTTTATCTAGGACAAGAGAGGGCGGAGGGGAGGTGTCTGTGCAACATTAAAACCCAGATTTCATGAAATAATGCTTGGCCCATTTTTTTTTGTCTTACTCAGAGTTTCCATAAGTTTACTCACTCTCAACCCTATATTTGCTTTGGCTATAGGTTTGCTTATTGGCTCATGAAATCCTCTTCACAGTGGAACTACCCTTTTTGTTTGTTAGGTAATCCAACGCACCCTTCAGTTTCTATTTGTGACCACGCATTTCCTTATTTGAGAGCTATTTCTAAGCCTTTTGTCTTTTCTATAGAGGTAAATCTCAGGATTCAGCCATTGAAACCTGTTGAATGCAGGCACTGAGATGACAGCAGAACTAAAAACTGAAGTTACAGGAATTGGGAGGAAGACAATGTAACAGGAAGTTGCCATTACTGATACATATTGCCTTCCTTGGAATCTATTGCAAATGGCCTGGGATGCATTTGATACTTGCATTTCCTGTAAAACGATCGCCTTATTATTAGCTCCCATCAGCTCACATAAATCAGGCTCGAGCACTGTTCCTACTAATGCCTTAACACGCTGTTGTGAAATGCTTTAAACCTTGGAGAAATGTGAGATCCACCCAGCTGCACTAATCTGTACAAAATAAAATCCTTCCTGTAAAGAACACATTTATTCAATCTACAGGGGAAAAAATATATATATGTTTCTTACCCCGAGACCCACCTGATCTCACAAGCCTGTCCAGCCTCTCCATGGAGGGGGAGGGCACCCTGGACCTGGGGCTGCCCGGCATGGAGCACTCAGAGCTGGCGTCAAAAGAGTCCTCATGGTTGAGCATCAGCAGCTCTCTGACACACTTGTGGCAGACGCTGTGCTGGCAGGGCAGGATCAACGGATGGGTGAAGAGCTCCTTACAGATCGGGCAGATCAGCTCCCTCTCGATGTTCTTGATCGGGACCTGGTAACGGAGACATGATGATTACAGTCATGTTGACACACATTAAACTGTACTTTTACAGCCAGGATGTTTGCACGAGGCACCACCACAACAGCTGTCATCCTTTAACATACTGAACAAGAAATGAAGAGGACACTGAAAGAACAGAAGGCATCGCAGCTCAGCCTGCCATAAGATTGGCCTTTGATTCTTGGAACAATAACCTATTATTAGCACATTTTAGATGCTGCTAAAATAGGCCTATTGTCTGCACTTTAAGCTGTGAAAACAACATTTTTGCTGGATAAGTGAGGTGGGAAAATCGGCCTTTTGGATGGGTAGATTCAGGTAGAGTCACTCTTTATCCTACGTAGGCATACATTCAACTTTACTGTAGCACTGCTACAGTCACAGTAACGTCCAGCCACTGTGTCTTTACCATGTCTTTGATACATTACATAAGACAGGATTATGCCCGGCTAAATATAGACAAAACAGTAAAACACAAGGTTCCAGCAGCTCACGTTTTAACATTGAAACGACGATTAGAAAACGTTCCTACAAGCTCCACACCAAAAACTGCCCTCCAATATTCAGCGACTGATTAGTTCACGTATTTCAGGTGGTGTGATAAAACATCCCAATAAAGTCTATGCTCCTCCTGCTTGAGCAAACATTAATGTCGGAGAAATCGCCTCCGCACGTGTTAAAAGACAATACCCTGAAGGACAGAGGAAGTTTAAACAGAAACAGACAAAACAATGCTGTCCCACAAGCCTGCTCACAGCGAGCTGTTCCGTAAAAATGAAACAATGACTCGACTCAGTAATGAATGAACACACACTGGCAGGCAGTTTACAGCTCTGTTAATTGTAGATAACCTTTTAGGGTATTTTTTTAACCAAGTCCGGTCTCTTAATGAGCACAGCAGAGGAGCTACAGGCTGTTAAACAATGACGAGTCGAAAAACGTTTTTATCATCTTCCCAGCTCCCAGAAATCCTCTCCCACTTACCGCAGTTGTGCTGCTACGCCTCATCTCTGCAGACATGATGAGGAAGGAAATATAAGCCCGTATGTGTGAATTAAAAAACAACCTTGACGGCGTTTCTTTGTTTTGTTTTGTTCGGGCTAAACACAATTTGTCGGACGCGGGTAGACGATGCCGACAGCGACGGCGGAGTGAATTTAAATAGAGTGACGCTGCTGAGTGGCAGCGCTGGTGTGAATCAGCAGCCAATTCACTGCTGCAGTGCACGCGGGCGGACCGACACGGGGGGTGGAGAGAGAGAGACAGGAGGGGGAGAGAGAGAGAGAGAGAGACAGAGAGAGAGACAGGAGTAGGGGAGAGAGAGAGAGAGAGAGAGAGAGAGAGAGAGAGAGAAGGGGGGTTGAATCTCCATAGGAACTGCTGCTGCCTTCATGTGCTCCTCTTAAACTTTATTGAAGTCATCAATCCAGCTTGTCTCCCACTCAGCTGCTGTTATCAGGCGTCTGTGGGAGTCAGCACTATTTTGCATGCAACCAAATCTGCATTATCTTCCTTATTTCAATCACAGAATCAGCTTCATTGGCCAAGTATGTGTACATAAGGAGTTTGACTCCGGTTTTAAGTTGCTTTCAATGTACTAACCACTGGTGGACTGGGGGGGCGGGGGCGCTGCAAAAGTGCCTTCTTGGATGCCCCTGTAGATAGTACATGATATAGTGGCCTCTATGGTGGTCTAATGTGCAAAAAAACGCAATAAAGTGCCCTCTAGGGTGCCCTTCCAGTGGAAAAAAACGTGCTGCCCTACATGCTAGGAAATGTGTCGGACTCTGCGTGCCTCTAAATGGTTAAATAGTTAACAGTTCCCTGTGTGTTTTCATTACAGAGGTAATAGTAGTAGTTATACTTTATATCTGAGTCAGCCTGAGTCCTTCACTGGTACTAACACACAGTTCCAAGAACATCTTACAGGAAGAAACAGACATACAGCTAAAAACAAGGACAACAAAGCTGAACAAAGATAGGTAAAAATAAACATAGAACTATTATGTGCATACAAAAAGGTGAATACATAGGATACATGTATAAAAAAAAGACCAACAACATATATACAAGTCAAGTGTTTCTGTAAATTGTAAACACATACAAACAGTGCAAAGAAATAAATACTGAATGGATAAATATTGAATGAATAATATGCTCACAATGACAATGTTAACATGCAGATGTTTAGCAGGTAGCCTATAATGTTTACCATGTTCGCCATCTTAGTTTAGTGTGTTAGCATGCTAACATTTACTAATTAGCACAACATAAACTAAATATAGCTGATGATTATGGGAACTTCTTTAGTTATATAGAGATATTTCTTTCTGAACCACAAATGTTAACCTACTGGTGGCGCTAGAGGCAACGTCATGGGATCCCCAAAGTCAGAGGAGTCATGAAGCATGATTGTACTGAAACAAAACTACTCACAAAGGTGAAGTGAAAAGACAAGGAATTGGCAATAAAAAAATGAAATACAAAAATTGTATGTATACAGATGGCAGTGTTAGCAACATGAAATACCATTATTGCACTTGTAGCAGCAAAAAACAAAGTGTTTGCAGTACACACTGCAAAGACAGAAGTGCAGGAGGGTGGCAGTGTGGTTGACTCACAGTCCATTAGTTGTTTTGGTCTGCTGAGAACAGTGGTGATCGAAGGGTCTACATGTAGGCTACCTATATATCAGTGCTTCAAATCTAAAGTTAAAACAAAAGCTCTCAAGGGCAACACACAATCTTACTTAGCATTTATATAAAATAGGCTACCTACGTTTACAGAGTCTCTGCTCTGACAGTAGGCTACTGTATTCGGCCCTAAGGTTTCTATAGTTTATAAAAGAGGCACGTGTAAGTTATAACTTCTGTTCACTTTACAGTCTCTACTAATGTCAGGGTCCCTCTCATTATTTCAGGGGATTTATGATCTGTTAATCGCTTGCTGCAGTTCATTTTATTGTACACTGGGGCCCCCTAGCAGGTCAACCCAACAATGTTTTGGTTAAAGAACAAAATGGACCATGTAACAGCTTTGGGGGGGGTTTGGGAGGGAGCTGTCATTTCTTTAGGAAGTAAAGTGTAGTATAGAGAACTTTGTGCAGCAGCACAGAATGAAGTGGATGAAATGTTTGAATCAATCTACTGGCCAAAGTGTGCACAGTCACTGAAGCCACTGCAGCCATCTTTAGGACTCTGTTGAGTCATTCACTTTTCCAACAGCATTTGTTGGCAGCAAACCATGCAGACAGTTACAGTAGGGCCTTTGCACCTCCACAGTATCAATCTCACTGGAGGCAACAGAGGTTCCATCCATGTCTAGATTTCTATCTAATATCTACTTTTTGCCACAGTAAAACATTTTCCTTGAATATTTTGTGGGTGCCGCCTTTTGGGACCTGTAGGACCCATGGGAGTCAAAACACAGGGGAGAGGATGTGTGTTTGTTTGCCCTCTAAAACATCCAAATGGCTCTATAAAATTCTGCACCATTTTCAAAGTATGTGATCTGTTTTCATTCTCAGAGCAAAAGGTTTCTTACATTTTCACCATCGGCTTCATTTTCTGGTCATGCAACAAAACATTAAACGGAGAAAGTTATGTAAATATTATTTGACAAATCAAAACTTTAATACTCAACTGTATGATATTTGGTGCATTTCCACAGACTTATGTAGCCCTGGCCCAAATCCAATGAATGTATTTTACTGTTTCACACAGATTTAGTGACATATTATATTCACTTTTTAGAACACTCACTCAACACAAAGTGGGATTAAAAAGGATACTCAAAGGCACATAATGTCTGTACAGTCTCTTGTTGTGCTGTTATGTATTTTGATACTGTAGCATACAGAAAGAGACATAACAAAGAATCTCTCACAATAGGACTACTGTTATATTTTGTGTTTTATATACTGCCACTTTATTTTTCTGATCATTCTGACACTAAAGTAAACCTCGTTGCTCTTTGTGCAAGACAAGCCTGATTACATTTTAAAATATCACTGAATTCAGCAACTGTAGCTGGCCACTGAGTCAGTTGCGTGTACAATCTGCTCTTTTTTTCCCATCAGACACATGAAACACACACACACACACACACACACACACGCAGCTCATGCATGCATGGATGAATGTCAGAGATTGTGTGAGCAGGAGAGATGCATTTCAACATATTCTGTCAGTCTGAAATGGGTAAAGACCCCTCCCTATGCAGACACATACACACCTCAGTAACCCGGTGCCCCATCTCAACACACAGCTGCTGCCAAGTGTCCCACATATTGACAGGAGTCTGTGATCTGCCTGCAGCACTATCTAACTACCAACACACTCAGCAACTGAAGCCTCTAATTAAACACTTTATGTTCACGTTTTTTCCCCCCTCTAAGAATAGATGAGAAGCCTATGCCTTAAAGCCACAACGCCTCGACAGAGAATAAAGTAGAATGGACTAGAATAAAGAATGTGTGGGTAAACAGTAAAGGGTCTATTAATACCTCAGATCTTTTTACAATCTCAGAAGGGAGTTATGGGGGTATATCACTACTTAATAATATAATGTAAAATAATACAACAGGGCAGGCTAATATATAAGATTATATTAATATTTTTTAACTGCATAGTGTTGGCATTAATATGATTAGAGTAGCAGAGGCACACACCTGACATATGATAGATAGATAGACAGACACCTCAAATATTTTACAGGAAAAGAATATAAGAGAATATTAATAGAATACTGTATGTGTGGGTCTATATATAAACTATTCAATTAATAGAACAGATTAGGGTCTATGCTCATTACAATATTAGATTAGAGTGTAGAACAGAATTATGGGAGCACATCATTACTTAATAATATAATATTAATATCATATATCAGTGGTTAATGGAATTGAATCGAACTGAATAGGTTTGGTATTCATATGACTAGAGTAGCAGAGACTGTTACAGAAACAATACAATAGAATAGGTGTGGGTCTCACTATAGGCAATTCAATCAATAAAACCTGTTAATATCTCAGATCATGTTACAATATCAGAAGTGTGTATAGTGGTATAATATAATACAATATAGTGTGATATCGATGAATGGAAAGTGTTGGTACGAATACGATTAAAATAGACTAGACTAGAACAGAATAGAATAGGCAGTGGTCTGGGTTTGTCAGCATCCCTCTCCATCCCCTGACAGCCCTGCAGGCCGGCCCTGCGCTGCTGCCATCGGAGCATGTTGGCAGACAGACCGCTGCTGTCAGAAGGACCGTAAATCATCCGGATGAGACTCACCTCGCCCCGCTCGATCCGCTCCACGATGCTGGCGAACTCCGTCATGTCCTCAGAGTCCGACATGGCTACACAGATGATGATGGATGTACAGTAGACAGATCGGCCAGCAATCAGGGATATTAAAATGTAGAAAAACACACACAGCAGCTGCGGCTTATATAAACGGGATCAAATGCTTCACAGCTTCACAGGGGAGGTGAGATGACATCAAGAGCGAAGAGCCGATCCTCAGACCTCCATCACCACCCTCACTCCTCCCTTCCTCTCTGTGCAGGCTTGTGTGTTTGTCCGTAGACTCTACAGTACATGCGCCGGCTGCAAGAAGCCAATTTTCTTTTAGTTTGCCGTCTTGGAGGGAAAACCCCGCCCTCGTCTCCTCTGTACTGTACCACCTCCCCTCCACATCATCCCTAAGCGGCGATGTCTCGACTCACAGAGCTCTTTGTATCCTCCTACTCATTCATCAACCCGCACTGAATCCGTTTGCATCCATCAGTCACTACAAATAATCATAATAATCTCAGTCTGAAGATTAAGGGGGTGGGGTGGGGGTCTTAAATCTGTTAGTGCTGCGTTCAGTCAAGTTGGGCATTTACGCACGGCTGGCAGCGCGCTCCTGTGCGCATATGTTGCTTTATATGGGCTGATTTCTGCTCATTGCGACCCAAATATGTGACTGCAGCTCTTTGGTCTCATAGCGGTTTGTTTCCTGGCGTTGAGGGGGAGTTTGGAGGCGTAGTTCTCCCAACTTCTCGTATGTGACAGATAGAGACATGGTTTCATGCATGAGCCGGAATGCGAGGCGACTGGTGAGGCCGGATTAAGTTCGTGTTTTCAATTTTTCTGGCAATACCACTTGTTCCACGACACCAGATGGCCTCACGGGTTCATGCGGACATATTCCACCCCATTGAGCACGTGGAGGGGGACAAACGGGCAGACTGCCCTGATGGAGCAAACGGTGCATGTCAAAACCAATAACTCATCTACTAACTGACCACTGTTTAAAAAAAGCACTGAGATAATCGCTCTTTAATGCAGTGGAGTCATCTATATGGTGAGATGGAAATTCTTTAAAATCAACATTTTTTAGTACCTTGAAATTGGGATAAAATAGCCTATAACAACAGCATACCACTTTCTAACAAGGCATCTCTTACTTTCAGTTATAAGTTGTAATTAATTGCTTTAAATCATTTACTAAATGCTTTGCCAGGTTGTGAACAAGTCTCTGAGTCTACATGCTGGTAGCTTTGTGAGGCCTTAGGCCTACTTAGCTGTTCTTTGAGCAAAGCGCTAATGTCAGTATGCTACCATGCTCACCATTTTTTTTATATCGTGTTAGCATGCTAACATTTGCTAATTTAGCACTTAACACAAAGTCACAAATCATATATTGGACAAATCAAAAGTTTGACCCGATGATGGCGCTAGATGGCAAAATAAGGGATTACCCAAGTTTGAATTCGGCCTGAGGGGAGCATGAATGTTTGCACCAAATGGGAATCCATCCAATAATTGGCCATAAATTTCACTCCCAAAACCAAACGTTATCGTCATGGTGACGCTAGTGGAAAATTCAAGGGATCACACAAATGTCATTAGGATTCATCGTCTGGGAACCATGAATGTCTGTGCCATATTTCATGGCAATTAATCCAGCGGTCATTAATAAAGGGTCATGCCTTACTTACTTCTGATTATGGCATAGCAAATGAGAAAGTCATCTCCACAACCTGGCAACCTGAAACTTGTACTTATTAATGGCTTATAATTGATCTATAAGCATTACTAAATGGACTATCAACCATTAATAAAAGCATTAGTTACAACATATAAACTCTGTATAAAGGGGTCCTCATGTATCAATTTGGCTCACAGGTCAAGTGCAGCATCTGCAGTGGCTACATCCAGCCTTTCAAGACCATTTCAGTAGACTCTTAGATGAGCCCAGTGCTCATGAGTAATACCTGTGGAGATGACACTTGACTTCCCCATAAAAAGCCACATAACTGAGCCACAGTGCACTCCCCTTAACTGAATAATCAATAGAACGCATTGATTGGTGTGCTTTACTAAGTAGAATTGATTCAAGTTAAATAACTACAGAGAAAGCAGCTGTCGTATATGCAGATATATACACTAAGTCCACCCAGGGGCCTGTGGATCATTAAAAATGAGTCTTCCTATCACATGACGCAAAGCGGTAAACACTGTTTTTGTATACTTGTGTGGTAGCAACAGCTCCACTCAAGAAACATGAAAACAACAGAGTATGGAAACAGCAAGTCCTCTGTCCACTGCGTTTGTATATGTGCTTGACAAATAAATTAACTTGACTGTGATCTTAGCATCAGTTTTTTTCTGCAATGCATGGCAGAAAGTCTGAGTCATCAAAGTTTACCAAACCAGATTTTAACTTGAGTTTTGTTCCTCTAAGCCTCTCCTACTTGGTAGCAATACAGGGTTACATGTCTCATACAGAAGTCTGGTGCCACATAGGTGTAAGTTGTCTGTTGCACAGGGGACCATAACCACACCCAAACTACAGCTGCAGCTGGCAGGCAAGGGAGCATCTCCAGACAGTTTTAATCTGGGTTGGGCTGTATTCACAGGGGAAAAAATACATTTCAAACCTTATTTTTTACTTTTGTTTTAAATTGCTTTCTAAACTTGGCAAAAACACAAAATGTGTGATCAAGTGCTGTTTAATTTTTTATAACCCTCTACATCCAGATTGGATATCTAAGTGCAACTAGGCCACATTTGTCTGGATTGAATTACCTTATCAGTGCCAACAGTGAAGTCTGTGACTGTGCTATGCAGCTCCCAGGTGGGACTCTATATGTGTGTTTGCATGTGTGCCCTGTATCCAGTGAAACTCCCCTTCCCCCAAGGCTTTTAATCATGCCTTAGTCATTGACCTAGCAAAGACCAGATGAAAAAAAAAAAACAGACATCATCAGACTGTTACTCTAAACCACAACTCATCCACGTTGAAGAAAAATGAAAGGCAACTGAGGCAAATTAGGAAAAATGCTGACCAGTTGTCATCTTTGAAGTTAAAAATAGAGCAACTACAGTTCTGAGTCATCCAGCCACACAGTCTACTATGAAAGAAAATAAAGATATCTTTTACACAGAAACTCAGCTGTTGGACACCCAAATGAGCAAATGAGTGATTTCCTTTTCTTTTTTTCCCATTTTCCTAAGGAAAAGAAAAAGTACTTCGCCTTAGGCTACTTACATCTTGAGTGGGTACAGGAAAGGAAAACCCCACCTAAGCCTGAAAGAAATGGGGACATGATGTGGGAATAAAGGTGCCATGTTTGACTAAGGACTGACATGTTAGAGATGGATGTAATATATAATCTCTGACTAGTCATGGTAACAATGGCTGCCTCTGATTTTAATCCTACCTTTAATCAGAATGTAAAACCCTCTTGTTCTGAATAGTTATCAATACTCACCACTAATAATTAATCAACAGGAGATGAAAATTAAGAGTTATTCCAAAAGGACCATTATGGGGCCAAACATTGATCCAGATCTTATGGGTTAGCTGAGTAATGAGGATATTTTATTCTTTCTTCTTTTAAGTATGCCAGTGTCACTGCATGCTTGGATGCAAGATGTGAACTTGTTGATCTAAGAGCATTGTCTCCAAATGGTTATATTTTTGCTGTTAGCCACCCTGTTTTTGTTCGCCTAATACGTTTGTACAGAGCAAGAAAACTACTTGCCAAATACTATTGATGGTCCCCTGAGGTTGATTACCTACACAAAGAATGAAGATTTATGTTCCCATTTGTTTTTATTTTTTTAAGCAGAATACCTGGAAAAAAAGGTGATAGATTTCAATGAAATGTGTTGAAAGGCCATGGGCCACAGAACAAGTGATTTAAAATGAACTTTTGAACACTTTGGTACATGACAAGGCATCAGACAATTCTCATTGTCCCTAATGTTATTAGTGACTCAATGACTTTTCTTCCTATGGCCACCATGAGGACACATTTAACACAACATTCTTCAAAAACTAATGGGCAGTTTACTTTGTACCAACTCTCTCTTAGCACGCCCTTCAGGACAAAATGTCAACTTCGCACAAGACGTCACAAACTAGTAGGTGTACTGCAATGAAATTAATGAGCACATTCATGCTCCCGAGGGGATAAAACGCCTTTGAGTTTAACAACCCCATGGCTTTCGACTTTAAAGTTACTACAAGGAGTTTTTAACTGGTTATGAAACAGTCTCAATTTGACACTGATGCTTCTATATGACCTACATAAGCAAACAAGACCATCAGCGAGATTGGCTATTTCCATATAGGCATTCTAAATGCCTGTCACCGGTCCAATTCCCCGCAAAATCATTGAATTGGCCCTCTTCCTCCTAGACAGGTATGTAATAGAGAGGCTCCTCAAAGCAGAGCCAGTGGGTGGCAGCTCCACCTCTAGGTCCAGCCGCACCCCAAGACCAGCGGAGGCCAGTTTGAAGACAGGGAATACAGTACTGTGGTGGTGGGGTTTTCTTTGGGTCAAGTTTGACATTGATGAGCAGAGCGACTCGGCGCCTTGTGCTGAAAAGTTGAGAATATTTTAAACTTTGATGCGTGTCTAAAAAACGCTAGAAAAACGTACCACGCGGCGCAAGAGAGGAGTGCATGCCAGGTGCGCCATACCATAGGAAAACAATGGTTTTGCCTGCGACACGTTTTTAGCAGCGCATCTGTGTGATCGCCCTTTTACAAAGCCACAAATAGATATATTACCTCATTGCTATGCATCCCGCAAACAGCTGTGTTTACAAGAGAAAAATAGCATTAAAAACAAGTTGCATCTTCCTTACACATGCTTCCAAAACAAACGCACGCGCTAGCCAGATCAAGATCTGTAGGATACGAGGCGATGGAAACACTACCGCTTTTGTCCACAGGGGCCGCCAGAATCAACACAAAATCAAAGTTCCTTGTATAACTTTAAGTCTTGATACCAAAAGCAATCCTGAGATCTTACGTACAAAATATGCAAATCACACACAAACACACTGAAACCGGAACAACTGTAAACATACACGTTTTTATTCACCATAAATACAGTATGCACCGCCAAGCTAGAATCAACATTACTGTCCTCATATTCAAAGCTGAAGTACTATATAATACATCACATATCAACATTTGCATATCCAGTTCCTCTAACCGTCTCACTGATTTCGCTGTAAACATTTTTTCATCTTGAGCACTTGCACAATAGAAGTCACATACTTATAGACATTTACATATTTATCTACACTTAATATCCCTAAAAAAGCATAGAAAAAATAAATTCCATTACATTTATTGTTACATTATTTATTATTACATTATGTATATTAATTGACAATAGAGCAAGGGTTCACAATTTACCATGTGTGGCGTTTTGGCTGCATCTTAAAAGACCTTCTCATCTCTGGATCATTCAAACACAGCTTTCACTGCAGCTGTCTTACAAGCACAAAGCCTTGGTCCCCTCTTTTCATGCTGTGATACTGAAAGCAGCGACCGCAGCATGACGTAGCAAAAAGGAGACGCAATACAACAACTGCCAAGATGCTGCCTCCATCTGCAGTAAATGGCAGATCCATCCATCCAATCTTTCATCCTATTTAAAGTCGAGTAAGCATTTATGAATTCTTCCCTCCATCTGGAAATGCATTATCGATCAGATGTGAAGGGACAGAGATTCTGGTAAAACAACTTCTACCAGTCAGCTCATGTCTGATTGGATAAATGACCTCTACAAACAAAATAGTTTACAGAGTAGGTGTGCCACTTCCTGAATGTTTACCAGGATTTAGGATGCACCTTTCCTCCATCTTCTCAAGAGAACGCTTATAGTTAGTGCCTTTCTTGATAGAAACAGCCAGGCTAAGCCCAATTTAGGCATGCTGTACATGTAGAGAGCAGTGACCCAGAACAATGCTACGTGAGGCACATTTCAGAATCAAGTTTGAGTGTGTGGTCTTGCTGTGTGACTTAGCTTACGTACACTAAGGACAGGACCCAGCCGAAGGAGTATAAGTAGTAAAAGTCACTTCAGAGGATGCATGGGAGACATGGTCGTTTTCTTTTAGGACATTTCATAATCAAGTAACCAAAAGGTTTGATACCAGAATATTATATGATGGATAATTCAAAAGCTAAATTTTGTTTTGCTCAAATCAGCTGGGGCAATGACAGTCATATCTGAACTTTCTCAAGGGTGAAATTATTAAAAAAATATTAATAGAACTAACAAAATGTTTGTAAAAAAAAAAAAAAAAAAAAAAAAAAAATGGCAGGAGAGAAGTCGGCAAGATCAGTAAGAGTAACTGTAACAAAACTGTCTTAGGCAAAACAGTAACATAAAACAATACAGCACTATAGCTATATATATATATATAGCTAAAAAACAATATTCTTTGCACCTCAACAAGGCTATATAACACCAGGGGTTTGGTCGGGGTTCAGAGAGGAGATTCCAGCCTCCGACAGTTCACTTTTAATAATAGATGGGTCAAATGATTTATTTATTCATCTCTCCTTTCTAAGTCTGAAAAAAAGAGGGCAACTTGGCGGGAAGGGAGACGAGGCCAGGTACAGCTTCATTTTAGATGGTGGAAGGAAAACCACAGAGGCAATATTACTTTTTTATCCAGTCAGAACCGGTGCTACACACAGTAGACTCCCGCAGGTAACATGTTGCAGACAGGCCACTGTATTTCTGACCTGCTGCGATATTGTCTCCTCCTCACTCGTCATCTGAGGGAGCAGGTGTCTGCTGTGACAGCAGTCTTATAATGATAGGGTGTGGCTTCAGCAGGGGGCTGGAGCAACTTGTGAAGCTGGAAATGTTGCTTGCTGGGCAACCAGAGCATTGGTGTGATGAGAAGGCAAGAGGAACCTCAACAACAAAATTCAGTGCCTACGTGTAACCATGTTCTGGGATCTTATTAGGATTTAAAACTATAAATTTCCAATTTGTAGCTCAGCTCAAGGGCAAGAAGGCTGGGAGGTTGCTTGTATGAGCATCTGTGCAGACAGTGAGTGGTGCATCAGAAATGGAGAGTCCAGGGATAGATGGTCAAGGCTTTTAGGACTCAAAGTAACCAGCACGTTGGATAACCGTTGTTTCAGTAACTTGGCTCTCGGTGGCACATTCTGCTTGTGTGCATTGTTCTTTGTTTTTCTGCCCTGCTTCCTTTCTGTTCTGAAAATAACAAGTCAGTTCCCAGTGTTGTTCAAAAGAATAGATTTCCCCAAGTTATGATGCCACTGTCTCATCTTTCTCCTATTGATTTCAGGCTGGCTAGTGCCTTGCAGGGAGTATGGAAGCTGGTGAAGGAGGGTAGCTCAGATAGTTCAGGGTTCAGGGGATGTCGGGATGGGATATGCTGCTAAAACCGACAGCTACTACCTTGTAGGAAAGAAGGGATTTTCCCCTTTTTACCAAATTCCCTTAAGAGTGCCCAATCTATTTTTCTGGTAGCCTCGGGAAAAACATGAATACTAAATTACATTTTCAGTGATCTGAAGTGATAAGGCCTGTAGCTAAACTCAATTTTCTAATCTTCTTTCTAGGAGTTTTTTATTGTTTTTCTTGTCATAGATTTGCCCCTAAGGGAGGCGGTTGGCTCTTAGCTGACTTTTCCATGAATATCACCCCAGTAGTTTTATTATCATTTAAACCACTGAACAAAGCCTGCAGTGGTGAGACTGTAGGGGGCCGAAGGGAGAGACACGGGAGAGTTTACCTGCCAGGCTGCTATCACCTTTGGGACCGGAGCGCTTGAGGCTTTGAAGAGGTTCAAGAGCAACGTGAGGATGGAGATGTTAGGAGGGCAGAGTAGCAAAAAATACTGTATATGGAGGATAGTGGCTTGGGAGTGTTTTTTGTCTGAGAAAGTTAATCTGAAGGAAACACATGAATTTGTCTCAGCAATTTCCAAATTTCCCCCCAAAATTACCACTGGGCCAATATTGGTTTGTGAACAACAATGAGGAACTTATGTTATATTTTCTCAATATATAGGAACATTATTCAGCTTTTGAGTAGCTTGTTGATTCATAGTTCAAAATTAGACCAGCCCACTCAAAAACCTTCAGATACTGAAGCTACCAGTTACTCCAGAACCATTTCACCAAGTCACAATTCAGATGATCCCTAAGCCCTCCTCGGGGTCTCCTCTCAGATTGTGAATGAGGTTTACTTTGACGATGTTTCTTATGTCCTTGTGAAGTCAATCAGTAGTGTTCATCCTTAGGAAGGTTTACAGCAGATTGTGCGGTTTACTATGACGATGAGGCTAAGGAGCAGGAAGCTTCCAAAACTTCATTATTTAAAAAAAAAAGTTTGCAAAATTGAGGCATCTGGATTTTTCTTCTAGTCTCCAGTGACTCAAGTTTGACTTTCTGGCACATCATTTTATTCCCACAAACCACAGTGCACATTGTTATTTACTACTGTCTACGAATAAAAAGGCAGCAAAAAAAGTGTGGCGCATATTGCTTAACAGAAAAGTCACTTTAGATGGACTTAAAATGAGCTCCACAACAACTGTAACTGGAGTCTTAAAAAAACCTTCCAGATTCCTGAAATGATGAGGCGCCTCAGATGAGTGACCAACCGTCTTCCAGACACACAGCAAAAGTCCAGTTGCCTTTGACTGACTACTGTTAGATGCTCCTGATTACTGAACCTGTTCAGAGACAGAGCTGTGGATCATCCTGTTGTCAATGCTGTCTGCTGCAGCTGCCAGTGCTGTCCCTCCACGTCTGCTGCAGCTGCTGGAGGTGCTGAAAGGCTCTCTGGGTAATGTTAAGAGCTGGGTGGACCTTCCTCAGACTGGGCTCTCCGATCAGAGACAGACCACACAGCCCTAAGTAGGCATGGAGAGGGTCTGGTCGATGGGGAATGGAGAGAAAGGGGTAGAGGGGAAGAAATGGGGAGCACAGTGAGGGATGAAAAAGTGAGAGAAAGGAGGGGGAAGGGGAGAAACTAAGTCAGAGATGGTAACATACATCACAGCAGAAGCACCTGCATGTGACAGGTCTGTAAACCTGATCAGAGATGAGACTCACCCTCCATTACTGAACAATAACCTAATTTCCTATAAAACCCACCATTATGCAGAAGTGGTGTTTTTGTTGTAGTGCTCCTTTAAGAACATATAAATAATGCACATAGGTTAGCCCTGTGGCCCTTTCCCTCTCCTGGGACCAGAGTAAAAGCAGCACAGGCCAATAAATGGAGCGGTAATTGAATTATAATGAAATGACAGCTGATTAGACATCAGAATCAATCAAAGCACCATAGCACCATATATATCACAAATTGAGATATTTATATTTATATACACATTTAAAAAAAATGACAAAATTATTTTATACGATAATGATAATGTACCATTATCGACTGGCTTTGCCGCTCATGATCACATATCACATCACATTGTTGGACCATTTCACCAATCATGAGAACCAAGCTACTATTTTGGTCACGATAACCGTCTGCTGTTGGGGTTATAAAGGCTGAGACACCCGAAATACAGCAAGGACGAAGATTTCCTCCACGTTATTTTGGCAGCTCCGTCCAACTCCGTCAAGCAAAGAGCTCCGCTGTGCTGTTCAGCGGGCAGGGATTGCCTCAACAAAAACAGTCTGCCAAAATAGAGGAGCATGTTTCTTTCAAACTAATTATTTCACGGGTTCATTACAACAGACGTTTTTATTGAGATTGAATTAAAATCAGTTTGGGCTGAAACTTTAAACCACCCTGTCTCTACGTAATACCAACTGCTAGAAACATGAAAACTGATGCCGATGACCTGAACTCCTTCCTAAAGAGCAACTGTAGACAGAACCAGGTTGTGTCGAATGTTCAAAGTACATTTGTCTATATTTGGTCCAGATCTGCTTGACAAATACACAGCACCTTCTTTTGTGCTATGTTATTGTTACCTTCCTATCTTCCCAGACCAGTTCCCGGACATCAGTAGCTGTGCATGACTGCACTGTTTAAGGACATGCAAGTCCAATGCTTTCTGTAGCCATACTGCAAAAGAGTCCCTTTTATTTCCTAAAACTCTCTTTTGTTCAGTAATATTTATGAGGCCTTGTGAATACAGCATCTGTTTTGCCTCATTGTTTCTTGTAGCCTATCTTCCCTGCCTTGTTCCTGTAGCGTGAGGAGCTCAATCTCCTGTGTCCTCGGGCTACCTATGAACAATCGCCTCATCAATTACACATTACAATGGGGAGCAGGAACACACACACACACACGTGTGCATGTGCACCATTGGAGTTTAGGGTTACAAGAGCCTTTTCACTGATCTCCAGTAAAACCGCCAACCACAACTCCACCCTGACCTCTCTGCACCTGCGGAGGGCAGGGTAGAAACTATTCAGCCAAAAGAGAAAAAGAGAAAAGAAAAATTAATTGAAACTGCTTAGTTACACCATCTTTTTGTCCTTGATGCGAGATCTTTGAAGCTACTGAAAAATAAACAGCAACCTCTACATAGTCTATTTGTGTCTGTTTCACCACATGGACATTAAACATGTCATTCAACCCCACTCCGCCACTCCACTCCTCTTTACAGCAGTAAAAGGTAGCAGGTATAAGGATTTGTGTCACCCTTACTTTGACAGAAATCCCCCCTACAGATAAACAGCAACACTGACAAGAAAACCAATATAAACAACCATGTAACTGGCTTTCCGGTAGTGTCTTTTTATTTGCACTCTGACTGTGAGCGTCTATTGCGAGATGTTATAGACACCTCTGCAAGTCAAAACATTTACCTGGATGGCTGTCTGGCCACTTGGCGAATCCCCCCACCAACCGATCCTGCGTAGACAGGATGAAGCTCCTGTTCTTGTCAAAGTTCGAATACTGGAACACATCTAACATCTGGGACAGAAGAGAGGGTGGAGAAAGTGTGTGAGAGCAAAGGAGGGGGACGAGGGAGAAGTTTTACATTAGGGAGCAAACGTAAATATAACTAATATAAATCTGAGAGTTGTTAATTATTTCCAACTGGTTGTTTTTACAGTTTAAAATCCATTTTCAATTCCAGAGATGCTGAGCATGTTGTGTTTAGAGTGAGATAATGC
The DNA here is from genome assembly GCF_020085105.1 of Siniperca chuatsi. Lineage (NCBI taxonomy): Eukaryota > Metazoa > Chordata > Actinopteri > Centrarchiformes > Sinipercidae > Siniperca > Siniperca chuatsi. The sequence continues at coordinate 21,105,833 of NC_058046.1, read as the reverse complement.
TCTATATAATAATTGCATGTTATTTCATAAAGGTGGGTTACTGCAATCAATGATCAAACACTTGATATTGTCTTTCTATACAGATACAGTTCTGAACCAGAAATTCACAGTTTTCCTGCATTGTGTTTGCTTATGAGTGTGTGTGTATGCCTGGTAGTCTCATAGCTGTTTGTAGTGTAGCTCACAGTTTTCTGGATCGTGTGTGCATGGATGTACCTGTGGCATAGTTATGACCCACATGCTGAAAGGTTTGCTCACAGATATTTATTATTGTGTGTATATGGGATTAGCCCAGTTATTAAGACAGTGCGAGTATATATACAGTGCTATTTAAAAAATGTTATTTGGTGCATGCCGGTGCACTTTTCAAAACTTCTCTCCTGTCTCTTCTCCCAAAATGGTGCAAAAGTGCAGAATATCAGAGGTAAAATACTTAAAACATGTTAACGCATGCAGAAGTGTGTATATGAATACGTGTATGTTACACCAGTCTGTACCTCTAGCGTAGCTCCCACCCAAAAGGAGTAGCATGTGTCTACAGGTTTGTTGGGGCGCCCGTGGAAGCCAGTCTGCTGCCTCATGATGCACCAGCGGCGGATCCTGTCCAGCTCCCGCTGACTCAGCGCCTCCTCCAGTCGACCCATCAGACACAGAGAGGCTATGGCGCAGTACGTCCAGCCACCTGGACACACAGACAGGCAGGTGCAGGACATAGACTTACAGTGGATATGGACAATTCATACCACAAATTAATCCCATTAAATGAGACTACTGATTTCTGACAATGTATTAAAATTGAAAAGCGGTTCTAGTGGTTCACCATGACATGTCTTCATGACAGACAACTAGATGATTACAGGGCACTGCAGTAAAAACAGAGGGCATGTCTGTGTGTGGGCCCTTTTACTGCCAAATATTTGATAACATGCTGCTACTCTCACTTTCCACCTTTTCTTGGAAGTTATCACAATGTGGAGCAACCTTATGCTTCGTACGACTATAAATAAATGTGTGCTTGTGAGGGAAATGGCTGCATTTTTATACTTTCCTACACAATAATTGAGGACTTTTGAGCGGAACAAAGATGCTTTAGGCAGCCCTTTTGACATTTGAGTGGGAGTTGTTTCACCAGAATTTTATTTCTGAATGCAGAGCGTCTTTACAGCTAGAGCCATACAAACATGAGAGAGCTCATCGATTGATGACAGGCTGTTATCAGTACAGCCAAAACAAGCAGCAGCTTTCCTTCTGCAACCCAACTGTCAGCTGCTTTCATTTTCACCATGCCTTTAACTCATCCCGAAACATTACCACCATCCCTGGCTGCTTATCTGTGCTTGTGTGTGTTTATGCGTGAACAAAAGAAAAGGTGGGTGGGTCAGGGGTATAAATCTGCCGACGTGTTACTCTCGCCTCCAATCAACCATGTCTAGCTCACTATCTGCTGGAGGCGCAGGAAGATCAGAGGGGATAAATATAAATCTGGATCAGACACAACTGTGGGGAATCCAAAACCACTTACCCTAACAGTAGGTTTGGGACAGTCGTGTTTTTAACAAAATTAAAATACATTTTAAATTAAAAAAAAAAAAAGAAAGAAAAAAAGATTGGACTAAAACCAGCTTTTTGGCACACTTTTCTATGATGACATATTCACACCTAAACCTAGTAACCTAAAGTAAATTTCTTACCCTGGCACATTTCTGTTTCTGTAACACCATGTTTCACATATTGAACTACACAGAAGCAAGCAAACAAACAAACACGCGCTTCAAGGGTGGATGGATAATGAGCATCTACTGTATATCTCTACTGATGTGTAATCAGCCCTCAGACAGAGAGTTGGCTGGCTTGCAGAAGAGAGCAGAGTCTCAATGAAGCCTGTAATCATAGAAGTCGAATTTATCACAAGGAGGGAAATTACCAAGATGCACAAGGATCTGCCTAATTTATGCATTTACAGTCTGTCGCAAAGTTAACAGGAAATGCTACCTTTACCATGTCAAAAAGGTGACTATGGATATATTCCAAGTAGTGGTTTAAAGTGTGTGTGTGTGTGTGTGTGTGTGTGTGTGTGTGTGTGTGTAGGAGGAAGGCTTTTGTGTCAGAATAATAAGGTTTAATTTGAGCGGGGGAGGGATTAATGAGGACAGCGTATCTACAGAGATGGATTTTATTGGCTAATCCTTTAAACCAGTTACTCCCCTCAGCCACTTTCATGCCCTCTACCACGCCAACGCCAGCGAACCCACAAATATTTTGATCTGATATGAACCTTTTGGCTTGAAAATCTAAATTCATAAATCAGATTTTTAAATCTGGGCTGCCAAGTGTGTAGAATTTTACTCTTCTTCTCTGACCTACTAGACTATCCCCCTGATGTGCATTCAGCTTTCAAACTCACATTTCTGATATCTGTAACCAAGTATATACCACTACAGGCTGATCATACTCACCATGTGACTCTCGCCCAGCTCCCTGGCCAAACCCATTGTCGTATGACTGTGTGGAGAACAAAGAAAAAGCCATTCAATTACAAGCAATACTTCATCAGGCTAATGTAAGACATTTGGGTCAGAAGAGGCTGAACTGCATACATTTATTCATACTGAACCTATCTTTTAAAAATATAAAAATGTATTTGTGAGGCATAATTTAAAACTGAATGTAAAGATGTCAGCACAAACAAACACCAACATGCCTTTGCAGCTGTTTTAATTGGCTTTGTAGACTACAGAGCTGCTCAAATGTGGCGAGTCTTGAGACTTCCCATTTGTTCTTACTGGTTGAGTCACAGCTGGATGCATCATCAACTGGCAACTGTTTTTTTTTTTTTTACTTTCCTTCTCGCTTGTATTTAGTTGTGTTGCAATCAATCGACAGCAGAAATTACATAATCTCATTAAGGATACAAGAACATACACTGACAAACAGGCCAGCAGAGCTCTGGGGCCTGAGGAGCAGGACAGATGATCACTTCTTTTTTACACACACACACACAAATATATATACACATGTGTGACCCAGCTTTTTCAATTAAATCCAGGTTCTATATGGTATCCTACAGCCACAGTATGATCTTTTTGTTTATGTTTTACGCCACATATTTACAACCTTTCAGAACTGTTTTCTAAGACTTTGAGCATCAGTCTTTAATTTAATTTAAGTAATGGTCCCAGATTCGTTTTACTTGTATTTCAGTCAAAACCAACTTTTTTTTTTTTTTTTTTTTAAATGGAACAGAGCAGCTAAAAATGAACATGCACTACGACCTTTTTTTGGGACTCCTACTGGTCCCTACAAAATTACACAAGTTCAGCAACAGATGGCAGTCGCATGGGGTTAAAAAAACTAACCAGGTTGAGCCCATGTCTGGTCTGATCAGACCATAACAATAAGGTTGGTAAATGGATACCTGGCGCCATCCAAATGTAAGTGAAACTTCAGTGTGGCTGGTAAACTTGTCTACTGTTCCAGGGCTTTTCCACATAAAACCACCTATCATCTGGTGGTTTCTGTATACTTACATTCACCAACAACTAACTTGCATTGCCAAAGACATTTTTGGAATCCACCCACCAGCATGTGGCCAGTGGATAAATATACTTTTCAGACATGATTCACAGTTCTGTTAACTAATTAATAGGTCTCTCTCTCTCTCTCTCTGTCTCTCTCTCTCACACAGAGTCATACACACCATGCGCAATAAAGAATCTAATCTAATAAAAGACTCCTGTATTAAATGTCAAAATTAAAATAAGATGAAGAGATGAATGGGACCATCTCTCTGCTCTGGGGACTTGAGTTGTACAAGACACTGAGATGACAAGCATGAAGACAATACCTCACACAGACCGCTTTGATGTGTCTAACCCATGTCTGATGGAAAGACAAACACTGAGGCTAAAGTAAGGGTTAAGTTAAACATCAGTCAACAATCTGACAAAAATATCACTCAAGTGCCACATCACAAACTTGGAACATCTTGTTTTTCTCCTGGTAGGGGTGGAAACTGGTCAACCACCCCCCTGCATTTATTATAAATGAAGTATTTCTAGGCAGAGTGCCACCTACTGAAGGTGGGTGGCCTGTTCTCCCCATTCAAGTGTAGAGGCACTGCTTTGAATGGTGGAGAAACAGAGAGTGTACCAATAGGGGGACGGTACTGTTGGCCTGGAATATAGGCCTTATTCATTCATTGGGGGTGTAGCAAAATCTTCATAATCTCTCCACAGTTTAGTGCCTTATTCTATGTTGTCTACTCACCAAACTTCCTCTAATGTACTCAATGGCCTTTTGGATGTCCATGCCTGACCAGTCATCCAGCATGTAACAGATACTGGCTGCACAGTAGATAAACCGTATATCATTTTCACTTCCTTCTGGCACTGCGTAGAAACTGGAAGCAAGAGGACACACAGACACAGAAAGCCACAAAGACAGGAGAGTTACACAAGCAGTGGAAAATTTGCTGAGTGTCTATATTCAGAATTTGTAACATTTAAGTCATATCATGTCAAATGCAATAAAAAAAATACCTGTCAGCTGAAACTGCTGACGTGTTAACTCAGATATATTTATGTCTGAAGATAATGTTATCTGCCAGACATGATACACACAATGTATGTGTGTGTCTGTCTATGTGTTTGTGCGTGTGGACAAAGTACTGTTGCAGGACCTAACGTGAGTTAATGTCAGTCCACATTTAGGCTGCTAGTGTTCACATGACCTCTGGTGTATTTGAGTCAGAGTGAAAGCGCAAATTTGTGTATATGTGTGTGTACACTGACCTGCCGTCCTCCAGCTGCAGTGCTCTGAGACCAGCAAGACAGGCCTGTTTGTTAACCCGGCTCAGGTCGTCTCCCAGTATTAGCAGCGAGCACAGCCCAGTGTAGGTCATGGCTACATGGCCACTGTCATACGGATGGAGCACACCTGGACCCTGAAGAAAATATCAAAATGAGATATTCATTCAACTGTAGTGGGAAGACAAAAAAAACAACAACAAGAGATTACAGTAGTTATTAAAACGAAAATGTGGGAAGGGTGGGGGTGTAAAAAACATTAACAGGACCAGACAGATCAAGTATTTAGCCATCTACAGACAGCTAAAATAGACCTATTTGGGGAAATGACTTGATTTGGCAATGTTGTTACATCCGCAACTATGTCTCCATGGGGACAGAAGTAATGTCAAATGTGAAAAATACATCTATTACAATGACTGTTAATATTACAGCTGCTGGGATGATGCTAATAAAACTGGAAAAACCCCAGACCCCCTGAACGGATTGGTACAATGATTGAAATGGCTTAAAATCTAGATATTTTGAGAAGGATTAATGCAAATGAAAACATGGGATCACAGCAGTGAATATGTTGACTCAAAATAGATCTTTAGACTAATGTAAGACACAGTGCGTGGTCAAACTTGAGATCAGATCTGAAAACAGTGTGGCGTAAGGAGGGGCAGTACCTTAGTGCTGTAAGGAATTCCAATATGTGATGATCCTCGAAACCCACAACGACTTAGGTTAGATTCTGGAAGAGAATAACAGGAACGGGAAGATAGAGATCTAAATAACACTCAGTATTATACACTGGTAAACATCAAGAGAAACTGGAACAAGAAAGCACTACTTTGGTTCACTGTCTCACAAACTAGGTCTCATTCTGTTTGGATTGACCTTCAGCAAGGTGCTGCAAAGATGCTCAACTAGCTAAAAAAGCGGACTGCTGCCATCTACTGGCCATGACAAAAACATTACTTACAGTAGAACCCAGTAAACAAAATGTCATCATGCTGCAAAGAGTGCACAAGAGACAATTTCAAAATATAATAATATTTTTACATTAGTCACACATCATATCACCATTTCTGACTGACTGCTTATAATACATTGATCATGTTGCACTACATGATTGGAAGTGGTTTGCTCACTTATTCTTGAATTTGTACTTTTCAAATTTGTATTCAGTCACACCAGAAAAGGTCTACAATAGATGTGCATTTCAGCATACTAATAAACAAAACTGTCTGCTAACCAATTTTTAATTAGAAAATGGTCCCTACAACAACATGAGGTACAGAAAGACAGATGCAGACACACATTTTACAAAGATTCAATTGACATACACAGATTAATTCATTTAGCACACCTGCGCTCAATTGGACAGCAACAACACGCCCATCAACAACTGTTAAAAGTCTCAAAAGCTTCAAACAAAAAATGTATTTCCATACAGATGACACATTAGTAAATCTGACTCCAAGCTGTATTTTCACATCTATTGAGAAGAAACCAGCCAGACACCAAACATATGGCAGCAGCAAAAATTAGACCAATCAAGCACGGCTATACCGACATCATTTCTGTTGATGTCCCGAATAATTAACTAACTGGGCATCTAAACAGATGGCACGGAGTGGCTTGTTAGCGACCGAAAAAACAGGTCATTAAATATTTAGAGTCCAACTTTCCCTGATGAACAGAGGTACAGTTGGAAAGGTAAGGTGAGGACACCTGAGGGCTGATATCTGTATCAAAACCCAAAATGAATAACAAGATTTCACACACTTTGAACTCTGAAGTTGTCAAACTTGACAAGACGTTCCTGAAATGTATGCTCTAAAAAAAAACCTCATATCGGCAGTAAACTGAACTTGCCCTGATCCCCCCATCCTGCAGCCCCCTTGTTGCCCTCTCTCTCTCCCACCCTGATGAAACCATAAACCTTTACACACACACACACACACACACACACCTTAACATTAAAAGAATAATCTACCAGAAATGTTTCAGTAAGTGAAACTCCTCCAAGTTATATTTTTCTTGATGTGACCATTCACACACCACAAACATTAGAAACCTTGTAAGTCAGTGTCCGCACCAAGTGTGTCAATTACAGCAATAAAAGAGCATTAACCCTGCACCTTTTCTAAGTTAGCCTCTGTACCACTAGTCTCCATCCCTCAATGTATTTTCTCATAGACGGCTTATTTCTTTGCTCTTTCTAAAAATATGAAAAAATACTGGGATTTCTTGTCCACAGTCTCAGAAAAATCCCAAATCCTTGCCATTTTGGTTTAATACAGCTCCCACAGGCTCTGTCAGGCTTAAACTCTTTTCAATTTTTTAAATTATGTAACTGAATTTATTTACTAAACTGATAAAATGTATAGTGCAGAGGATAACGCCAACTGGACTGATCAGAACTTACACAGGCTACGCCAATATCATTTGTTCAATAAGGCACTCAAGAAGTATTTTCATACGGAGAATTTGTTGTTAGCATAGCTGATTATTACAACACCTGTTTTTGAAGCCCTGTGTGTCAGAGTTGATGACGCTTCATTCAGCTAACTCAGGATGTAGCATTAGTTGCCCTGACAACAACCTTTTGATTTGCTGCTTCATGTTAACCTTTGTTATGTCATCCTTATTGGCAATGAATACTACTGAGTACTGCAAACCTATTTTTATAATTAACTGTTTAAACTCAGCGTATTTACAGTCAGGTGTGAAAAAGTGAGAAGATATGAGACTTACGATCCTCTGTGGGCAGAACCTGCAGCGAGTAGATCCACTCAATCATGACGTTCCTATCAATCGCATCCAGAGCGTCCAGCACATCGAGACCAGACAGGGCAAAAAATATGATAGTTAACCTGGAAAGAAGGCAGATAGTAATCTTATTCATTTTTAGTCATATAATATTGATGGACATTAAGATCAACATATATATGTTACAAGAACTAATGCGTGGTCAGAGCTATAATGCAACAAATCAGAGGCAATGTAAACTGTGGCAGTCAGTATTAGATTACTGGATGATAAAACCAACTCAACCCAACTCAAAACACTATTTAAAAAAAGTATGATTCGCTAAAGTTAGCTGTTGGTTCTCCAGCCAACTGGAGAGATATTTGTTTAGTTGAAATGAAGAACCTGACCAACTTTACAGGTCATTTAGCATGAAGTTCACCTTCAAATTAGCCTTCATGTGACCAAGTAAAGTTGACTAATACGTTTCACAGGGCGTCGTGCCCCGCTGTACCGTTAGTTTCCTGTTTTACCACAGCCAATCTGTCACAACTTCACTAAGTTACCCTAGATGACGTTAGTAAGCACGCTATGCTAAGTAGCACTAGCCTCCATTCAAAGCGGTTGAACCATAGCTAGCTTGGATGCTAGTCAAGTTCTTCTGGAAAACATAAACTAGAGCGAGATTTTTCATTCCAGTAAACTAACCTGGTTGTTTCCAGCGAGGCGTATCTCTCTGGTAACACCTGAAGTGTTCTCTGGAAAAATCGTACATGTCGATCTCTTAAAAACTCTATTTGCTCAAATTCTTCAAACTGGCTCTCCTCTTCTGCCATCTTTGCGCCCGCACCTATAAGGAATCTTTTCCGGTACGTATGTTTTTCAAAATAAAAGCTCACACTACAGAGCGATGTACATAAAGGGTCATTCAGACCAGTGCATATTATACAGATGGTCTTTTCGGATATTACTTTGGAAATTTCATTCCACGATAAATATAGCTGGAAAGCTATGAATATCCAATAACACTTACTGTTACCAGTCCACCATTTTAACAGAGCAAAAATAGATAAGAAATTGTGAAATTACGCAAAAGAGTAATGAAAAGCTTTTATTTAAAATAACAGTTTTGTTAAATGTAAGGTCATTTCATTCATAGATTGTATAAGCATCAAACAGCAGCACACTGTGGTTTCAAATAAAGGCACAATCTGTTGTTGAGGTCCCATTGTGTAAAATTTCATTTTATCTAATTTCTATAAAAACAGAAAAGATTCTGAATGCATTTCAGGACGGTTCAGTTGTCTTCCATTGTTGCTCATCACAGGCCTTGTCTCCAAGTGGGAACAGCTCTGCACCAAAATGACAGAAGAGTTCAGTGATTCAGCAAGCAATCACTTATTATTACCCATAACACTCCTTAACAGAAACCTGTAAAAAAAAAAAAAAAAAAAAAAAAATGGTGGGCAATCAGACCTGTGAATCATCTGTGGCACAGGTCCTCCTCCTGAAGGTCCAATGTGTTTCATTCGCTCCTCCCATCCCTTAGTGGGGCGGGTAAGCCTGGAGGGGTCTCTGCTGACGTGACCATCCACCTGAATGAGGAACAAATATACATCAACCTGTTTATTTAAGATTTTAAAGATTTTCAGTTTTTGTGATTAAAACGTTTTTCTTTTTGTTAATCATTTTGAGAGATCTTGTGATATGTGACTGACCTGTTCACAGCACAACTCTTACCTTCTCCTTCAACTTAGCAGCAATTCTCCTCTGTCTTTCCCCTTTCTCTTTTTCCCTCAGCTGTTTCTCCTGAAGCTTTGCCTCCACCTTGTGAAGATCCTGCAGAAAGGCACAGACAACCTTTGTATTTTACACAGTATGGTGACTTCTCCATTTATCTACTAACGTTAGCTGTTAAAACCTGACATACCTAAGACACATCACATCACAGCCTCACAAAACAATAACTGTGCTCTAATACCTGACGTAGATTTGCTGTTTATCATCTGCAATCTAGTGAGAAAGCCTGGCCCTTGAAAGTGTTAACACCAGGCACACGGTTAAAACAGACAAACAACTGGTCTTGTGTTTCTCGGTGTCTCTGTGATTCTCAGACTTCATACCCTTTCATTGAAGCGTTTGATGCCCTTTGCTGCCTCCCTTCTCCTCTCATCCATCTCCCTCTGTTCCTCCTCTCTCCTCCTCCTTCCCTGTTCCTCCTCCTCCTCTCTCCTCAGCCGTAGCTGCTCCTCAACAGTCAGTTTCACTTCCAGCTGTCGGCGACGCTCTTCCTGATAAACAGAAATCGTTTTGATTGGTAAAGGTAAATATTTGTTGAGAGCACCAACCATGCACATGTTTACGCCAACTTTTGCTCTGTATGTGTATTGATTCATGCTAAATAAATTTCACAATACTCAAAACACACAGATAAGTACATACCAATACAGAAGCACTATTTGATGATAAATAACCACAACTACAGTAAAATTACTTTTCACTCACACACACACACACATGCGCGCAAAAACACCTTTGCCCGTCTCCTCTTTTGTATCTCCTCAGCCAGTCTCTGCTCCTCTTCTTGTTCCTCCATCCTTCTCTTCTCTTCCTTCCACTCCTCCAGTCGCCGAGCTGCCGCCCTCTTCTGCTCCTCAGTCCTAAAACAGAAGAGGATAGAACACAAAAACAAACATGATACCAAAGGGACATTAACAAAGACTATGAGCAAATAAAGCCCCCAAATTCACCTTTATTTAATGTGACTAATCAAACACTTTGGGATCTTATGACTCGGGGGTGCATTTCACTGTTTTAGTCATGGAATCAATGTCTGTTCTACCTCGTCTTTCTGTTTTTTATTCTATTCTACTTCTGACTCACCTGTGTTGGTGAGCCTGGCTCTTGGCCTCCTTCTCCCTCCTTTCCGCCTCCTCCACCTCCTCCTGACTCTGTATCCTGGTCTGGCGTTCCTGATGCTTGCTGGCTTTCCACCGTTGAATAGCCTGGGTATGGTATGAAGACAGGTGGTAAAAATGGAAACCATAAAATATTTAGAAGACAGTACCACAGCTTCCAAAAAAGCTCTTTCTGAGCCCCTGGTTATGTCACGTTTATACAGAATAAAGACGGTTCTAACTGAGGTTAATAATAGTGCACAAGCACTGTTGGCATACTATTGGAAACCAATCAATAGTAAAGGTTGAACTATATTGTACATACAAGCTGGTGGAGTAAAGATGACTGTGCTCCTTTAACTGTGTTGTGTATGAATTTGTCACTTTTCAACTATTCAAGTGAAAAGGCAAACATGTCCTCGACCCACAAAGATGCAGGCATTTTCTGAGACAATCAAAGGCAAGATACAATAGGTGTAGTGTTGGTGTAACAGCTTATTTATGGTTAGTAGTTCTCCTCTTCTCTGACTCAAGGTGGGCTAATAAGTAAAATCACTTGCTGTGGAATTCGGTTTTCATTGAAAATCAGCACACAGTCAGCCCTCCACAGTAAAATACCTAACACAAATTCTAATCTAAAATCTTAGTGCCTTCCACCAGAGTGCCAGGGGAAGATCAGAACAAATAAGTCCTGACAACAGAATTTTGAAGATGTTAAAATCATTTTTAAAAAACAATATAAATGACTTAAATCATTTTGGTGTTTTATTATTCTGACAACAAAAAAAAGACACAATCTGGATTCACATTTCAAATACACTGTCAGGTGACCAAGTGATGTCAAGAAGACTTAGCATCATGAGGGATGTTGCCTTTTCTTTATTTTCTCTTGATGCTCACAGCTTGATGAGGGCTGTTGTGTTTATCATGTAGATTTCCTATTGAGCTCATACATGTTTTGTCACAGTTCTCTACCTCTCTCTTTCTGTCCTGTAGGTAGATCAGCTCCTGATGCCAGTCCTCATGTTGCTCCATCTCCTCCAATGTTTTACCAGGCAGGTACAGTTTGGCCTCTCTCCTGTAACCTGGTTTCCCACTGTTCTTTGTCCAGACCTGTAAATCAAACCGATTACAGTAAGTCAGACAGGAATCTTGAGGCAATCGACCTTTGGCTTGACATCTGCTAAAGTTGCCTGAAGCAAAACGCTGAACACTGTTAGTTTAAGGATTGGTGGTCAGTGACTGTGTGCAACGATCTGCCAGTGGAAGGATGCAAAAGAAACAAGAATTTCCTTTACAACACAAGTTATCGAGACTGAATGACAATAATGTCTTACTTTAAGGAAGGCTTGGTGGTCATATTGGTCCCAGCCACCATAGGGGCCTCCTGTCTTCTGTAGGAATGCCTCCAGCGCTCTGACCTCTGCAGGGAGGTCTCTGTCTGGGGGTTTGGTCTTATGGAAAAGATAATGCTATGAATGAAGTGCTGCATGGGTCAGAATTCTAAAGGCATTTTTAAGAAAGTCACAAGATGAATATTTTTCTGTCAACTCCTAACACTATGTAAGACAGATTATAAACACTTTCTTATGATTTCAGAAACAATCTTGAATCTCGAAATGTGTTTTTTCTGTCTCTGAGCTCAAAAGCAGTAATATGTTGCGATATTTATTTAACACACTCTAATTCTAAGATTCTATATTCAAACACAAACTCCATCCTCTTTTTGTTGCACAAATGATGGACAACAGAGAAACTATAGAAAGGAGGAAGATGAAGAGAGACCGACCTTTACAGTGGGAGCTGTGGGTAGTTTGGGGTCTGATTTGACAGCAATGCTCCAGTTTTCAATCTTCTTCTCGTAAGCAGTGATCTCTTGTCTGCATGTCCTGTCCTCCTTCAAAAGTTCTTCAAAGCTGAGAGGAGCAAAGAAACCCAAAGGACGACTATTCATAATATTTTCATTACAGTACATGTTTCCATTCCCAGTGTGGAGCAAACACTGATCGGTAGCTGTTGTTTCTTGTTTATAATCTCCTGTTACATCCCTGCCTACTTGGCTGTACATAACCTTGTAAATTTTGAATAGTGGGAACGTTTTGTTTGCTTTGTCTACGAACACTCTGCTGAGGTGTTTTTATTTATTTATATATTTTATTTATTGGATTAAATATGTCTTGGATTACATTATATTAAATGTGTGTTTCTAATATTTTGTTCACCATATATGTAATTAACTTAACATTCTAAGTTAAAGGTAGTATGTGTTAATGAGTTATTGTGTTAAAGTGCATTACATTTGATAGGGATTTCTATTTTTCTTGTTACTAAGTCTAAAGTTGTTTAGTGTATCCCGTTACCATGACCGCTGTTCCTCCTTTAGGGTGTTAATTGAGATTTCCACCTCTGACATTATTTCCTCCAGTCTTTTAATCACTAAAAACCCAAACAGAAATGCAGAAACATTATTAACAATCTAGCTTGAAGCACTTCATTTTCGTTGTACTCTTATTACACTACAATCGCCATGCTTTTATTGAGCAGTGCACTACTTTACAATAGCATCTTTTATAATGAATGGCACAAATATTGATATTAAAGATGACAAAAAAGCACTGAAGGTCTCACAAGATGGCTGAATGAATAATAGAGTAAAATTGTATGATTGTTTTTAAGGTACTATGAAGAAACACTGCCAGATACAAAACTTACACTCAGGAGTTGGCTTCACATCTATTAGCTGTCTCTGAAATTTCCTCACACCATTATGAATCTTCCCTAGCTGCTTTTGAAGATTCATCTCTAAAAAAAAAAAAAGAAAAAAAAGGTGAACATCATGTCTAGCAGTTTTTGTGTTGGGTGGATGTTTCCTCGAACGTTGGTTTACTGCTATGACTAGAGTATTTTATACCCCATTGTAATAATGCCGTCTCAGAGGCCCTGTCACCCTGTCACATGAAAAGGTTTAGGGGAAATGTTAAGATACTGTAATGCGGAGAAAGACCCACTATCAGCATTTCTGTCTTCCTCCAGCACTTTCTCATACTCTTCCAGTTCTCCAGACACATCTGTCCAGCCATTCTTCCTGCACTGAACACTCAACGTCCTCTCTTTCTCAAACTTTTCAATCCTGTGAAGAAAGAGGAGAAAAGGTAAATGGGTATATTACATCACTGACCAGTGAAGACGCACTGATAACTCTTCACAGAGTTCAAAGATTGATTTGCTGTGTTACAGTGGTTTAGTGATTGGTTACATTACTGCACTACAATTAAGGAATGTGCCTTACTTTCCCGTTTTCAACCTATTATTGAATTAAACTTTAAAGTAAAAATATAACACTGGTTTTGCTTTTCTCATTTACAGTGGTGACTCAGCAGCACCAATTAGCTCTTGCTATTGTCGAGCCTATATGACAGAATCATCTTACTCCTCATACAAATGATGTGTGTGAAATAATTTCGACAAAGAATTACATACAAAGACAGATGAAACACAAGGCTGGACAAAACAAAAGGAATACCTTACAATATTATGCAATCCAATAAATTAGTCCTGCAGTAAATACCATCTTTTTGAAGCTCTTTTCAAATGTAGATTTTGTCTGGTGAGACGTTGGGATGTTTGTGGTAGTGCTGGATTTAATTTATTGTAGGGCGCTCCTGTCATTTTGTCCACCCACTGTATCTCTACAGTGAAAGTCAAGTGTTTGAAGATTTAGAATGAAATATGAAATAACCCTGAGTTGCTTCACTTACTGCCTCCTGATCTTCTCGGCTTCTCTGAGAAACTGTGCAGCTTCCTGTCTGGCCAGCCTGTCATCCACACTGTCACTGCTGACCAGGGATGATGTGCAGGGCTGCTGGACACCTGAGTCTCCCTCTCCCTGCTCAAATTAATTTAGTGAAAGCAAAACACAAAAGATGATCATAGGGCAATATATAGCAACAACTGCAGGCACACATTTACTACATTTTTGGATTCTGAACTTCATCAACGTAGCGTCCGATAATGGATGATTAAGTCCCTCGTACATCTGGAACCACTGCACCATGGGTAACCAAGTAAGACGCAAGGCATCCATTTTCGGACAGCTACTAGCTAGTCCTAACAAAATACCAGGCAAACACTAATTCATGACGAGTGTGCATCGGATTAGCTACAGTATGTCAGTGGCTAGCGTATGTAAAACAAAACCATAAAGTTAGCAAGCAGGTTCCTTCTCATATAACTTAGCTAGGTAGCTAACGTTAGCTAGCACTGATTAACGAACGCTAGCTCGTCAGTCGTCCAAAAGTACTCCATATCTTATTTTACAGATAAGAGATAATTAAAATGTTGTCGATTGACATGCAGTAAAAAGCTCTGTGATAGCTACCGAGTAATGTTTATCAGCGCACCGTGTGGTTGCTACGGTGGCCATGTTTAAGTAACCGCTAACGTTAAATCTGTAAACAAAACAAACTTTATTTAAAAAACGAGTACGCTTTGTCAAGTACACCTGTAGTTAGTAATTCATACCAGCAGAGGACGCTGCTTATCATTGCTCGATAGTATGTGTGCATGAGCCTGAAAGACTGGACTAGACTGTACAAGCCCCCATCAGGGCTTGATGACCAGGCTACACGATGGGAGACAAACCTAATGTAACCAGAAGACTGTAACCATGACAACAGACTTACATTAACCAGAGTGCTTAACCAAACGGTTTGTTTTTCACAGCCGAAATCTTTCCCTACCTTTAACCATGTGGTTTTATTGCTTAACCTTAACTCTTTTTGACTTCATCTTGATTTATTGGTTGATAAAGCCTTCCATTTTATCCAGCATGACATTCTGTTAAATATTTTGATAAATGGTTTTGTGATAACTGGGATAAACAGTGTTGTATGCTTTAAGCCTTTTCTACTGGAAAGCAACATTTAATTGACTTTCTGTAGCCCAGTTCTTGAGGTACAGAAACATCTGACTGTACCCTGCAACAACTAGATGGTTGGAGTTACCTACACATCTCACTCTCTCAAATATCTGCCTATGTTGTCGACCGAGGCCTTGGTTATTTCTGTAACAGCCTTTTTATGATGGCCAACAGCTATATTTATTATGAGAGCTGGCCAAGTGACAGAGGGAATAGAGGAGAGAGAAAGAGAGAGCGAGAGGGAGTATAAATAGAAATCTGAATCCATTATTGAGTGCAGATATTGGGGATGGGCTCTCCCATGGGTGCAGAGGCAGAATTGTCATCGCAACATAAATAGCAACCGCTCTCCTTAATGAAGAGTGTAACAATTTCCTGTCTTCATCGTCAGCCAAGGGATTCAATTTATTTGATAAATGAGACAAAACATGCTGGTATAAAGTAGGGGATTTCCAGACAGAGTATACTTGGGTGCAAAAATGTAAATGTCAAAGAGTTGTAAAGTTTAGGTCAGCTCTAAAAGAGACTTTTACTATTAGACTATAGTCTTCTCCTTTGTGAGGGGAACACTTTTGTGTCTTTTTTTTCTTGTTAACATCTTGTGAGAAGAGTGTCAAACAGAAACAAATTAATCTTAACTTAAGGTCCACTAGCTTTTTGCAGACCTTTCGAATGCATCTCATAGTCTTCCTTTACTGGACAGAGTTTGCTCAGTTGCCATGGAGATAGCTCAGTTTTCATCACTAAGTGGTCGTATGATTTATGTCTTACAACCGCAGTGGTGGAGGACGTACTCAGCTCTTTTACACAAATAAAAGTAGTAATACCACCATTTAGAAATACTCTGTTACAAGTAAAGGTCCTGCATTAAAATGTCTACTTCAGTGAAGCCACATGAGTATTAGCAACAAAATATATATTATATTATTGGATTATAATTATTGGTGCATTAATGTGTAAGCATCACTAATGTTGCAGTTGGTAAAGGTGGAGCTAATTTTAACTAATTTATATACTGCTGGGTAGCTTAATCTATTAATTAATCTGTTGATTATATTTTGTATTAATAATCAGAAGACCTGCAAAGTAACTAAAGCTGTCAAATAATTGTAATGGAGTAGAAGTATAAAGTTGCATAAAATGGAAATACTCAAGTAAAGTACAAGTATTTCAAAATTGTAATTACAATACTTGAGGGAATGTACTTAGTTACTGTCTACCACTGCAAAAATGTAGGTCACGTGATGTCAACTGAGCAAACTCTATCTCCTGAAGATCTAAAGTTACAGTATACAGCTCTGGGAAGTACTAGTAAGTGGACCTTGAGGTTTTTGGGGGGTTTTTTTGGTCAAACTAATAATTAATTGTGGTCTTCTTGACACTTTTTCTCACAAAAGTAAAAGTGTTTCCCTCAAATCTTCTCTTAAAACTTGGCATTTACATTTGTCAAGTATGAGCGTTCACGTTCATATTAAAACTTGTGTTGAAACAATGTATCCTTGACCTGTGGAGTCTAATGTAGAATAGCCGACACAGGCAAGAGAGAAAGTGAGAAAGAAAGAAAGAAAGAAAGAAAGAAAGAAAGAAAGAAAGAAAGAAAGAAAGAAAGAAAGTAAGAAAGAAAGAAAGACATGACCTTTGACCTCTTCTTAGGAGCTAATAGCCTATTTGAAAATGTTATGAGACATGATCCCTGTAAACTGAGAGGTCAGTTTTGTATTCATGGACGGAGGAACTCTGAGCTTCCCTCCTGCCAGTTCTTTGAATTAGACATGCTTATTTACGACATCTGCCACTATGTTTATTTGTGTGTGTGTGTGTGTGTGAGTCAATCCTGAGTTGCGTCCGTACTCTTACACCACAGGTGAGTGTGTTTACGTGTGTAAACCTTCTGTCCTGCTGGCTGTTAGCCTGTTGCTGAACGGGAGTCAACATGCCTGTTTTAGTAAGGGTTAACTATGTGGACAAACACACATAAACAACATGCACAGACTTTAATGCACACCTGCACGGACACACACACACACACACACACACACACACACACACAATTTGTTCTGACACCTGACCAGTGCTGTAATTGTATATGCTGTTAAAAAGCAACATGATCTGGCTACGTACTGCACATGTTGGGCATGTTCGACTCAGACAGGCAACTGCACATGCATTCGTGTATGTGTGTGTGTGTGCGTGTGTGTGCGTGAGCAGTGTGTGGTAAGGAGTTTGGGAAGGCAGGAGGAAAGTGATCAGACTAATTGCTTTTCCTGCTGTGCTTCAGGCTCGTACCCTCTCTCTCTCTCTGTTTCTCTCTGTGACGTCAACACATCAACATTTCCCTGAATGTAGCTTTTGCTAAAACTGAACATGTCTGCTGTAACTCATACTTTTGGCTAATTTAATGTGTGTGCTTATGTAAGTATCTCACAAGCCAACTTGTGAATTTCCTGCATGTCTGCCAGTTAGTTTCTTTTACTGCAGTCCTATATCTGACTTAATTTGTCTTCTGCAACTAGGCTTTGTATGAGCTCTTACTATATTACTTTTCAAAGAAGTATTTGTTGCAGAGGTGACACTTTGGACTCGAGCACAGGTTCCAAACCTGAGGGTTGGTACACCTCCAACAGGTCAGAAGAGAAATCTGAGGGGACGCGAGACAATTAACAGAATAAGAAAGAAGAAAAAAAGTTTCCACAGACGTTTCTCTTGTCTTTGCTTTTTTTTCTGTGTGAAATAAAAGTGACAGTGACAGTTTTACCTCTTCAGAAAAAAATGATTCAAATGTAACAATCTGAAAATCACTCTCACAACTCTGACATATACAGTGTGTAACGAAGGGGTCTCAAGTTGACTTTGTTTCATTTTAAGGGGTTGTAAGGAAAAAAGGTTGGTCTAGAAAGAAATAACACTACAAAGTTTGGACAGATTGCCATGATTTTTTTTAGCATAGCGACATTAATGGTCCCCAGAGTTTGAATCCTGATTACTTCAGTGATCCTCTGACCTTTCATCCAACACCACCAGCAAGTCAAAGTTTCCACTTGTACAGCACTTCAACTCATACAGGATAGCTTGCAATGAGTTGTAGTATCAATGCATGTACATATTGCAACTATTTGGATGTACTTGCCTTAAAATGTTGATTTTGTGGTATTTTCACGTTGAATAAGTTGCAGCCCTAGAAACCCATTTAAAATTTAAACAACAGTACGTTTCAAACATGTCTAAGCATCATTGTAGAAACTGTAACAGATTAATGTATAATTGAAGTGGTGATATATTCATGCCATGAGTTATTATTTCTTATTCACTGAAATGTACTTTATTGTTTAGAAACTTTATCCAAAATACAGGTTATTGAATTATGCACCTAAAGAGCGAGCTATATCAGTGCTTCCAGGAAGTTAAACCTAAATTAGTAAACTGAATGTCACTCTTGCATGAGTGAGAAAACTGAGAGAGCCTGAAACACCTCGAGTCACACAGTATGATGTTTATTTGGTTGATTTGATCAGGAAGGATATACATTCTGCCTATCTTAGGAGACCTGATGAATCTGCCACCACTTGGTAGCCCAGCAGCTCTCTTTTGACTGTCGTTTCACTTATATTGACAGTCATTAAAGTGATTTTGTTATCCAGAGTGCCTCTCACATATTCACTGTGACATAAGTCCTTACCTTGCCCACACACTCCATGTGGTGATGTACAGTGGAGGCCTTGCACTGCCGTCCTCATATGACCTGCTGAGAGAGAGTTATATGTTCTTAATCTACTGCTTTAAATAGAGTGGTGAGGTGCTAAATCGTACATTATATATATATATGTATATATAAAACTAGAACATTTTGAGGTTTGAGGTACCTTGGAAACAGAATGTTAGAAAACAATGCACCAAAATGTCTATTTAGTAGCTGTTCTGGAGCTTTTGATAATATCACATTGTCTTCATCAGAGTTTGCCCAGTTGTCATACAGTAGAATTGTAGGTGATCAAATTTCAATTTTTTTCTGAGCACTTTAAAGACTTTTTTTAAGCCAACATGAACAAGAACTCATTTAATTGCTCATAAAAAAAATTTGGAAATTTGAACACCTACAATTCCAAGACAACTGGTCTAACTCCATCTGCTCATGAAGATCATGTTGAACGATCAAAAGCTCCAGAACAGCTATCAAATGGACGTTGTGGTGAGAATGTTTATGTAAAAGTGAAGGGTGTTGTTCTTTCTCCATCCATCCATCCATCTTCTTCCGCTTATCCGGGGCCGGGTCGCGGGGGCAGCAGTCTAAGCAGGGACTCCCAGACTTCCTTCGCCCCAGACACTTCCTCCAGCTCCTCCGGGGGGATCCCGAGGCGTTCCCAGGCCAGCCGAGAGACATAGTCCCTCCAGCGTGTCCTGGGTCTTCCCCGGGGCCGCCTCCCGGTGGGACATGCCCAGAACACCTCCCGAGGGAGGCGTCCAGGAGGCATCCGGATCAGATGCCCTAGCCACCTCAGCTGGCTCCTCTCGACGTGGAGGAGCAGCGGCTCTACTCGAGCTCCCCGTGTGACTGAGCTCCTCACCCTATCTCTAAGGGAGCGCCCAGCCACTCGGCGGAGGAAGCCCATTTCGGCCGCTTGTATCCGCGATCTTGTCCTTTCGGTCACTACCCAAAGCTCATGACCATAGGTGAGGGCAGGAGCGTGAGATTGACCGGTAAATCGAGAGCTTTGTCTTTCGACTCAGCTCCTTCTTTACCACAACGGTCCGATACAGCGCCCGCATCACTGCAGACGCTGCACCGATCCGCCTGTCAATCTCACGCCCATCCGTCCCTCACTCGTGAACAAGACCCCGAGATACTTAAACTCCTCCACTTGGGGCAAGGACTCCCCACCCACGCGAAGAGAGCAAACCACCTTTTTCCGGTCAAGAACCATGGCCTCAGATTTGGAAGAGCTGATTCTCATCCCAGCTGCTTCACACTCGGCTGCAAACCGTCCCAGTGCATGCTGCAGGTCCTGGTTTGAAGAAGCCATCAGAACGACATCATCTGCAAACAGCAGAGATGAGATCCTGTGGTTCCCAAACCGACACCCTCCGGCCCCTGACTGCGCCTAGAAATTCTGTCCATATAAATTATGAACAGAACCGGTGACAAAGGGCAGCCCTGGCGGAGTCCAACATGCACCGGGAACAGGTCTGACTTACTGCCGGCAATGCGAACACAGCTCCTGCTCCGGTTATACAGGGACCGGACAGCCCTTAGCAAAGGGCCCCGGACCCCATACTCCCAGAGCACTCCCCACAAAGCGCCCGGGGCACACGGTCGAATGCCTTCTCCAGATCCACAAAGCACATGTGGACTGGTTGGGCAAACTCCCATGAACCCTTGAGCACCCGATGGAGAGTATAGAGCTGGTCCAGTGTTCCACGACCGGGGACGAAAAACCACTCTGCTCCTCCTGAATCCGAGGTTCGACTATCGGACGAATTCTCCTCTCCAGTACCCTGGAATAGACCTTACCGGGAGGCTGAGAAGTGTGATCCCTCTGTGATTGGAACACACCCTCCGGTCCCCTTCTTATACAGAGGGACCACCACCCCGGTCTGCCAGTCCAGAGGCACTGTCCCAGACCGCCACGCGATGTTGCAGAGACGTGTCAGCCAAGACAGTCCCACAACATCCAGAGACTTAAGATACTCAGGACGGATCTCATCCACCCCCGAAGCCTTGCCACCAAGGAGCTTGCCAACAACCTCAGTGACTTCGGCCAGGGTGATGGATGAGTCCGCCTCCGGGTCCCCAGCCTCCGCTTCCTCTTCGGAAGACGTGACAGCGGGATTGAGGAGATCCTCAAAGTATTCCTTCCACCGTCCGACAACATCCCCAGTCGAGGTCAACAGCTCTCCACCCGCACCGCATAAGGTGTTGGTGAAGAACTGCTTCCCCCTCCTGAGCCGTCGGACGGTTTGCCAGAATTTCTTTGAGGCCGACCGATAGTCCTCCTCCATGGCCTCTCGAACCTCTCCCAGTCCTGAGTTTTTGCCTCTGTGACCGCGCGGGCTGCAGCACGCTTAGCCTGCCGGTACCTGTCAGCTGCCTCGGGAGTCCCACGAGCCAACAAGGCCCGATAGGACTCCTTCTTCAGCCTGACGGCATCCCTTACTTCCGGCGCCCACCACCGTGTTCAGGGATTGCCGCGCGACGGGCACCAGAAACCTTGCGACCACAGCTACGAGCCGCCGCATCGACAATGGAGGTGGAAAACATGGTCCACTCGGACTCAATGTCCCCAACCTCCCCGGATCTGGGAGAAGCTCTCCCGGAGGTGTGAGTTGTAGACCCTGCTGACAGAGGGCTCCGCCAGACGCTCCCAGCAGACCCTCACGATACGCTTGGGGGCCTGCCAAGTCTGTCCGGCTTCCTCCCCGCCAGCGGATCCAACTCACCACCAGGTGGTGATCGGTTGACAGCTCCGCCCCTCTCTTCACCCGAGTGTCCAAGACACGCGGCCGAGGTCAGATGATACGACAACAAAGTCGATCATCGACCTCCGGCCTAGGGTGTCCTGGTGCCACGTGCACTGATGGACACCCTTGTGCTTGAACATGGTGTTAGTTATGGACAAACTGTAACTAGCACAGAAGTCCAACAACTGAACACCGCTCGGGTTCAGATCAGGGGCCGCTCCTTCCGATTACCCCTCTCCAGGTGTCACTGTCGCGTTGCCCACGTGGGCGTTGAAGTCCCCAGTAGAACAACGGAGTCCCCGGGTGGTGCACTGTCTAGTACCCTCCCAGGGACTCCAAGAAGGCCTGGTACTCTGCACTGCTGTTCGGCCCGTAGGCCGCCACAACAGTGAGAGACCTGTCCCCACCCGGAGGCGGAGGGACGCGACCCTCTCGCTCACTGGGGTAAACTCCAACACGTGACGGCTGAGCTGTGGGGCTATGAGCAGGCCCACACCAGCCCGCCGCCTCTCCCCGCCGGGCAACGCCAGAGAAATGGAGCGTCCAGCCCCTCTCGAGGAGACGGGTTCCAGAGCCCAGGCTGTGCGTGGAGGCGAGGCCGACTATATCTAGCCGGTAACGCTCAACCTCCCGCACAAGCTCAGGCTCCTTCCCCAGCCGAAGTGACATTCCATGTCCCTAGAGCCAGTTTCTGTGTCCGGAGATCTGGTCGCCGGCCCCTGCCTTCGACTGCCGCCCAGATCTCTCTGCACCGCCCCTTAAGGATCCTCCTGCGGGTGGTGGGTCCACGGGAGGACGGCCCCACGCCGCTCCTTCGGGCTGTGCCCGGCCGGGCCCCGTGGGGAAAGGCCCGGCCACCAGGCGCTCGCCGTCGGGCACCCACCCCAGGCCTGGCTCCAGGGTGGGGCCCCGGTAGCGCCAATCCGGGCGACGTAACTGGCCTTGATTTTAAATAATCCATAAGGGTCTGTTGTTCTTTCTTTCTTTGTCTATATTTTAGAAATGAGGTATAGTAAAATTCAGATAAAAGTCTATATTTTACTTAATGACAATATCAAATCTATACAACATTTTGACTTAATTGTACTATGTGTCTCCATGAAAGGTGGATGTGCAGGGAGTCAGTTCTGTTTTCAAAGACAACTTATCTTTAAAATCCATGTTAACTTTATACATTACATTGAAACCCCCATGCTTTTAATTTGTTCTTAAATAATACTGTGATGTTACTCCTTAAAAAGCCTATATCTAATTTAATAATACAATGACAAGAATAAAGTCGTTGCAAGTGGGTCACCTCTCCTGTCAGAGATGTGTGTCTGTTCTAGCTCTGACTGAAGGCATACTCCCCTCAGAGCATCATCTACTGTCATGGGATACACACAGTCAGAGTTTAGCCTTACAAATACTTCATATACGGATGGAGCACTGAATCATTTTAGATTGCAATACCTCTGCTAACAAACTTTTGTTTACTGAGCACTGGCTGAGGTTGAAACAACACAACAGCAAATGTGTTTTAAGGCTCAATGAAGAAGAAGCTTCTGAAAGGATAAGTGGGGCACTGACTTTTGCAGGGGTGGCATGAAGTAGGCTACATGTGCACACACACACATTGAAAAAGCATTAATTTACCATTTCTCATATCTACTTTAATTAGTAACATTACAGTAGCTTACAGTTTCTTACATTCCTGTGTTTTTTATTTAAACGATAAATAGACCTACTGATCACAACACAACAGAGTAGCACCATACAAATGTAAAAGAAGCTTCCATACTTCCATACTATTCTTTAAGTCCTCAAAAATAAATTGTACCTCCAACAATAGGCTACATACACAAGGAAACAATGCACATACAGAAATACTCGTCAAACAGTTGGAGCAAACTAGCAGATAGCCAATCATAGTTTAGGATAATGGGGTGGCCAATCAGATTTCAGGTCTCCTGGACATGTCCCTGTGTCTGTACTGTAGATATGAGGCTATAGCCAGGAGACAATTACTTAGCTTAATATAAAGACTGGAAATAAGATGAAACAGCTAGCCTGGCTCTCTCCAAAGGTAACAATATCTACCTACGAGCACCTCCAAAGCTCCCTAATTAACATGTTATATCTGGTTTGTTATCCATACAAAAAATGAAGTTCAAAAACGACAGGATGTGGTTTATGTAGTGTTATGTAGCTCATCTAACATTCTGTACGAAAAAAAGCATATTTTCCAAAATGTTGAAGTATTCCTTTAGAATTAGTCCTCAAACTCGCTGGCGGTTAATGCTGAAAGGCCTAGACTCTTAACTGTGCGCAAGCAAATGGCAAAATGTCTTTGAAATTCTTTGAAATTTTCATTTCAAAATATGTGGTAACCCAAGAGGATTTACTTTTGTCTTGTGTGCTGTCTGTATAGGCTCCAAGTTCATGTAATGCTGCCTACACATTGTCTTTAAAGTTGACTTTTGATGGTCCTTGTAAGACTGTAAAAGAAAACTGGTAATCCTTGTTACTAAATTAGCTCAGCGTGTTGTAAGAAATGCTCTGAGAACAACAGTTGTGAGATTGTATACCTGGACAAATAATTCAGCAGTGAACCGAGCTTCCTGAAACTAGTTCTTTCCTTACAGTAAATTAACAACCACAGGAGTGCAACTGTCCCCAAATCACTCTGAACAAAACAGTGAAGCAATGTCATGTGAAAGTGTTTGTAAAGCTAAAATCTGCTGTAAGTACAGTCCATGACTTCAAGTAAATCATATTACAGTAAAATGCTGTGGCATCTGTTAAATAATGAGCAGCAGCTAAGCATTAACTAAAGGAAAGTGAATGAAAGCTCACATGGAGCCTAGGGGTTGTTAGTGGGAGTTTTTCCATGCAGCTCTTTCACTGACCACAGTTAACTTTATGCCCTTCTTTGTGTTTCTGTGTGTGTGTGTTTCTGTGTGTGTGTGTGTGTGTGTGTGCGAGAGAAAGGGAGAGGGAGAGAGAAGTGCTAAAGTTACAGACATGACCTGTGGGGCCTTAGAGAGGAGTTGATTGCATATGTGCCACTCAGGGTTCACAGGGTGTGCTCTGGTACATGCAAGTGTGTGTGGTTTAATGAGCAGACCGGCCACTCTAAAGTCCAAGGCTGCTGGTGTCACCCTATCCCTGGTGTTTTATTAGGAGGGATAACACTGCAGTCAGAGCAAGTGCCTTTTTCACAGAGAGAAAGTTCACATCTTAAAGATGCCTCTACACAGCAGGAAAGAAGGAGACTATTACGGGTTTTATCCATTTATTTTGTCTGTCTCTGCTGTTTTTGGAGGAGCCTTTAGAGGTTTCTGCATTTTCGTGCCTAAAGGATTTTCATGTCTTAAGGACTTCTGAGGTGCCTAAACATCAGGCATTAGCCACAGAGAGAAAAGGTCCAACAGAAACAACTGAAGCATTGTGAAGTGCTTTGACTGACAGGAGCTTTGATGGGCAAACTGGGATTTCTACTTTCAGTCTGGCATGTGGGCAGATCAACTCTTGTTTATCCCCCTCCCTTTGCCCATGACCATCTCTCTGACTCTCTGTGCACCATGTGGGAGCAACAGAAAACAAACCCACGCAAACATACATGCAAGACAATGCCAATCAATGGTATAATTTAGTGCGCTGCCCTTGATTATAGTAAATGATTGAAGAAAACCTCCCTGTGTGAGATGTCACGTCAAACACCAAAGTCTGGATGTAGAAGGCCTGGTGTTCTCACTATGGCCAGAAAACCTGAGAAGATGGATGCAGTTTTGACAATATGTTGTATCTGTGGTCAAGCTTGAGTCCAAGTCCTCATTAGACTCGTCACTGACTGCACCTTTTCTTTTTAATATAACAAAATGAGTCTAAATAATCCGTGGATCTAATAATTAGAAAGATTTTTGTTAACCTACACCAGATTCTTTGAAAAGTCCATTCCTATTATATACCAAAACACTTAAATTGTACACCTACACACTTATTGTTACATATTACAGTTTCTAAATGTAATTTTCCCGCAGCAACAGCAACAGCAACAAGTCCATTTGTTATCAAAAAAGTACTCCATCGATTTGGCATGGCACTCCCATATTGTTGGACACACAAAAATAAAAGGTTCAAAATCAATGCAGCAGAACCAGAGATATCGTCTTTTTTATTCACACACATTCTTCTTGCTTGTCAAAACCTGGCGCCCACATTACCCACCATGCAACTCGACCGCCAACAGTTTGGTCGGAGATTCAGGTTATGCTAGTAGCAGCTAATGCAGCCTTGAGCTCCTAGCCTCAAGCAGAGACTTGGAGCGGACTCCATAGATCTGGAAAGCCCACTTCTTTCTAACTCCACACACACCCAGAAAGGCTTTATACAACTTTTTCCACATATGTAGTTATACTTCACAAGACCTGTAAACAAACTTTGATTTGTAAAATCGTTGCAGTTCCCCTTTAAAGCACAATCTGTGTCTATCTGTGTTTGCATGTAGATATTGAAAAAAGAGAACACTAAAGCTAAATTAAGAGAAGAGGACGAAGAGAGAGGGAGATGTTGAGGCTTGGATTGATGAATCAGCAGTATTAGTGTGGTCATGAATAATAGACTCCAGCAGTTTGGAGCATGTAGTTTATCCTCTGGACACTGGATCTGTTCCTGTCTGTCCCAGAGCAAACACTGTCTGTGCTCTTTGTGTAAATTATCAACTGCTGATGGGAGCCAGGACAGAGAGAGAGAGAGAGACTGTGTGTACATTTTCACACATGCAAGTCATTATGTGTCTGGGCACTGGAGGCATGACATAATTGTTAAACAGGCAAACTAGACAATACTAGACAAGGCACGGGATTAGGATAGAATATATAACCAAACCTTGTTCCATAAATTACGAAATGTGTATGAGTGTTGACAAAAATCTAACATTGTGTATTCACACTGCAAGGCTGCAGTTCTGGCTATGACTGCTCTTTTATCTGCAACACTTTGCAGCCACATACGCAGGTCTGTGTTTGATTGCAGAGCCACAGTGAAGTACTGGGGAAGGCACAGTACATAGTGATTAGATAGAAAAGCAGGTACCTTGCGGAAATTGTGGATTCTCAGAAGAGCGTAGGCAGGCCTGATGAGTCAGTGCTGCTTTGTGGCAGATGGTTTGGCACTGGCAACAAATGTGGGCACAGCCAAACATTTAGACTGATCAAGAGGAATTGTTGTTGTACAAGATGCATTCTGAACGAGAAAAACGCATTCTTTCCATCGGTCAGAGATAAATAACTAAACACGAGCTTGTGTAGCAGAATGTGATAAGTGATCGTGATAAGGCAGCAAGCTCAGACTTTGATATTTATCTTCTCATGTTTGTTGAGTGATACCTGCCTCTCACCTTGCCTGCCAAACAGCAGATATGTACAGTAAATGGTAATAAAACTGCTTCTTGTATGTGAAGGTCATATTAAGTTATTTATTACTGTATGTCTGCAACCCTAACCTGTGTCTACAGGAACTAAGCTGGAGTTTACTGAGTAAGCTCTCATTGCAGTAAGACGGTGTAGTCCCTCATTCGTCCAGGAGTGTTCTATCGTAGAAAAGGTTTCAGTCGTAGTCATCTGGACACTGTTTTTTAGAATCAAGACGTTTCGGCTCCCATCCGGAAGTCATTCTCAATTGTGAAAAAATGGTAGACTTTGGGCAGATTGAATCTCAACCACCATTTCTGTTCAAAGAGGGGTTCTCTTTTTTCACAAAAATGGCTTCCTTGATGCCCCGTTCAAACCAACTCTTCTCTCTACTTCTACTACAACTCAGACCACCATTTCTGTTCTAAGTTGTAGTGGTTTGAGATTCAATCTGCCCAAAGTCTATCACAGTGTATTATCACCTTGGTCACGCCAATCACATGCTAATCAGGTACTTAACAGTGATGAAGTAGGTGCAGCCAGAAAACAATAGGCCTGATTACTGATTACTGGGCCATCTTGGAAACTATTAGGTCATTTTCAGGTGAAACTAGCTATTAACAGATACTCAGGCAGATTCCTTCCTGAGGGCAGGGCTTATGTAACACAGAGTAGCTTAAATTTCCAGTTTCCGTTCCATTTTTTCACAATTGAGAATGACTTCTGGATGGGAGCTGAAACGTCTTGATTCTGAAAACAGTGTCCAGATGACTATGACTGAAACCTTTTCTACGCTATCATTGCAGTGACAATCTATATAAAATCACATGCACAGGTGACATAAAAACAAAACTCATATTACATTTATTGTGAGGAAACAACAATCTAACAAAAGTTAAACCACAAGTGGACCACAATATTCATAAAAAAAAGTTTAGTTTTGATGGCATCATTCCAAAGTTCCCACAACCTACCTCAATTTAGAATAAAGTATATACATAAAGGGATTAGGACAGGGTTGTTGGGGAAATTAGTGCATTTTCTGCTCACCAAACTTTAATTATTTAAAAATCTTGCAATCTTGCATTTCTGCTGGACCATTACAGATTAGGAGCACAGTTGAAAACATTCTTCTTTTGGAAGAAAGTGGTTGAAGTACACAAAATTTCTCTGAAATGCAGGCTACCTGATGCCTCATGTACATTCTTAAGCTAAAACAGAGTGGTATTCCCCTTTAAATGAGACTTTCACTAAAGGTCAGTGACACCCCATTTTGGCCCTTCCAGGTCAACAGATATTAGCATATGTGGGAGAGTGAAAGGATGTAATAAAGCCAGAGACACGGATATGGGTGATTAAATTAGTTTATGGTTTCCATAAACTTTGGTTCTCAATATCAAAGTAAAAGTCCTGAGCTTCACACACTGTAAATGACCAGCATCTGGTTTCTGGATTGCAAAGTAACAAATTCCTGATTAATCTGTGTGTAAAATGGCCACTGGGTCTGTCAGTGTCGCTGCTGCCAACTATCATTGACTTAAAGCCATACTTGAGTTTGAGGAAGCCTGCTCCTGTGTATGTTCGTGTCTGGACAGCCACCAATATCAGCTGTCTGGGTTACCCCAAATGCCCCATGTAGCTATAGAGCATGAGAACAAGACAGAGGAACAGATCCATCCATATTTATTATCTCCTGAGCTGACTATCTTTAGTAGGGAAGTGGTGACATGCTCTTGATTTGTGTGTATGTATATACTTTCTTCACATTATTCCTCAACTGTCTTAATAATATTCCTGATATTTCAACACTGCACAATAATTAGCTTGAGTGATTGTCAAATTCACAGTCAAAAGAGGATCTGCCTTTGTGTGTGTGTGTTGTTTGCATATGTGTGTGTTGAATTTGTGTATTTGCTGTTATAATCACTGTCATGCCAGCTAATTCTCCCTCTATTTATATGAGTGTTGTTTTGACAGCTGACTCAAAGTGGAAAGTCTTGGTGCCAGTGTGCTTGGAGAGCAGCAATCACTCTTTTTCTTTTTCACACACACACACACACACACACACACACACACACACACACACACACACACACACAACAGATAACGCCTATCCTTTACAGTTGCACACTCACGCACGTACACACACACACTTAACAGCGCCCTTGGTCCAATCAGGGAGGATATGTGTGTGTTTGTGAGACAGAAAGAGAAAGAGTGAGGCAGAGACAGTGGTGTCCAGCCCTGACCAGTATCAGATTCAGACCACAGTGATCACCATGTTAATACCCTGCCTTTCTATTTTAGCTGCAGGGGTCTCTTATGTAATTGGTCACGTTTTCCCAACACCACTTTTTCAGTCACCACCTTCTTATTTTACATTCAGCAGGTGCTCCTCGCATCCATAGCAATGCACTGTCAGAGCATCAAAGTAAACAAGAAAACAAAGTGCGGTACTCTGGTGAATCAGCACAGAGGGCATATCCATCTCCATTTAAACTCGGTTTAGGAAGGAACAGTGTTGATAGATTTACTGTCCCAGGGCTGGAGGGCTAAAAGGAATCACAGATGCAGCGGTGTCCAAAACATAGCACAGCCTATGAGTTCAGCATGCACTCACACCAAGGAACTTGTGGAAATGTATTTGAACTCTGGAGTGTTGGACACTCAGTTAATGCGGGCAGGTAAACACACTGGCACTTAAACTTGTTTGGCGCTAAAATGCTGCTATGAGATGCCTCAACATGTGAGTCTGGGTCCTCTTTCAAGTCAAAGTGAAGTGGCACTGTGGTTTACTAGGAACAGGAACATAATCTGAAGTACAGTAACCAACACCGAAACATCTGGTTTTAAGGATATAAGGAGGCAGGTGAAAGGAACCACTGTCACAATGTATTTAGGATTGTAACTAAAGATTATTTTCATTATCGATTAATTTGCCAATTATTTCTTTACGATTACAACCCAAAGTAATTTCAAATTGTTCTTGTTTTGTCCAACCAGCAGTCCAAAACCCCAAAGATTTTCAATTTACAATGATATAAAACTGAGAACAAGTCCATGATGCTTCCCAAAGTTTCAGCAACTTGTTTTTGTGTTGCTACCCACCTGGTAATTGATTCATTGTGAATCCATGTAAGTCCATACAGTAATCCAAAATGGTTCATCAAAGAAGACAGAAAAGTAATCTTATAAACTAGATTTAGACTGTGTGATAAACTAAATTTAAGCATGTTTCTCCAATGAAAGATTTAAAGGTCCAGTGTGTAGGATTTAGTGCCATCTAGTGGCGAAATTACAGTTTGCAACCATTTGAATACCACTCGCATCACCCTCCCCTTCCTAGCGTGTAGGAGAATGTACGGTCGCGAAATGCCCTTTCTAGAGCAAGTTATTGGTTTGTCCGTTCTGGGCTACTGTAGAAACATGACCATGAAACATGGCGACCTCTGTAGAAGGAGACCCGCTCCCTCTGTAGAAAGGGCTTATTCAAAGGTAATGAAAACAACAATTCTTATTTTCAGGTGATTATACTCTAATGAAAACATACTTATGAATATTATATTCCATTTCTGACAATAGCTCCTCCTAAATGTTACACATTGGACCTTTAACATCCAAAGGGAATTAATTTGTTGCATTGACAAATGGCGTGACTAATTTCAAATTTGTGCTACTTTAGCCCTAAATTCCCCATAGCATCCAAAGAACTGCAGGCCTTACTTGCCTCAGTTAAGGTCAATGTTCATGACTCCACCAGTCTCCTAAGAAAGAGACTGGGCAAAAATGGCCTGCATGGCAGAGTTCCAAGACGAAAACCACTGCTGAGCAAAAACAACATTAAGGCTCGTCTCATTTTTGCCAGTAAACATCTTGATGATCCCCAAGACTTTTGGGAAAATACTCTGTGGACTGACGAGACAAAAGTTGAACTTTTGGAAGGTGTGTCCCCCATTACATCTGGTGTAAAAATAACACCGCATTTCAGAAAAAGAACATCATACCAACAGTAAAATATGGTGGTGGTGTGATGATCTGGGGCTTTTTTGCTGCTTCAGGACCTGGAAGACTTGCTGTGATAAATGGAACCATGAATTTTGCGGTCTACCAAAAACTCCTGAAGGAGAATGTCCAGCCATCTGTTCGTGACCTCAAGCTGAAGCGAACTTGGGTTCTGCAGCAGAACAATGATCCAAAACACACCAGCAAGTCCACCTCTGAATGGCTGAAGAAGAACAAAATGAAGACTTTGGAGTGGCCTAGTCAAAGTCCTGACCTGAATCCTATTGAGATGCTGTGGCATGACCTTAAAAAAAAAAAAAAAAAAAAAAAAAAGCAGTTCATGCTTAAAAACCCTCCAATGTGGCTGAATTAAAACAATTCTGCAAAGATGAGTGGGCCAAAATTCTTTCACAGCGCTGTAAAAGACTCATTGCAAGTGATCGCAAATGCTTGATTGCAGTTGTTGCTGCTAAGGGTGGCCCAACCAGTTATTAGGTTTAAGGGGCTATCACTATTTCACACAGGGCCATGTAGGTGTTATGAACAGAAAGGCAGGAGACATGATATGGAAGTAGATAGTGGTTTATTGGATTACAGCAGTTAGCACAGTAATGCAAGTAATAGATTGGGGAATAGATACTTAATAAGATGAGTAATGGGTACAAATACTGTCCTTTGTATTACAAGTCTGTAGATAATGAATGAGTAGATGGTAGGTGACCGAGTGAATACACGAGGCACGTAGGTAACTCCCACACAGGCGATGATGCACAGAGACTGGGGAAACACGCTGGAGTAGAATGGAGAAGACTTGTGAAGTCGTGGAAATCCACATGTAAGGTCCTTAGGTATCGACGAGACTGGACAACTGACTAAGGTGAGTGGTGTGCTTTTATTCCAGTAATGATGAGGTGCTAATGGGTAGCAGGTGTGTGTGATTAGTATTCTAGTGAGGGAGTGCGCTGTGACTGGCTGACCGGGGAGCCTGGCGTGTCTGTGACAGTACCCTCCCTCCCACGGCCAGCTCCAGGGGGCCGAGAACCTCGACGCCGTGGTGGTCGTCCTCTTCCACAGGGAGCAGGTCGATCCGGGTGGGTAGCGTGGAAGGCGTAGAGCAGAGAGGGGTCAAGGATGTCGTGCCTAGGTACCCATGAGCGCTCCTCGGGACTGTAGCCCTCCCAGTCCACCAGGTATTCCAGTAGACCACCACGGCACCGGGAGTCCAAGATCTTGTTTACCTGGTACGCCACCCCGTCCTCCAGGATGAGAGGAAGGGGGGTTCAGATGCTGCACCAGGCTCTATGGGAACAGAAACAGAAGGGTGGTGAGGTTTGAGGAGAGAAACATGGGAAGTTGGGTGAATGTTTCCTGTAGAAAGTTTGCTCTCTTCTTTATCATGTCCTTATAAAAAGGGCACATTGAAAAATTCATTTTTTGGCTTTTCGCTCACTGTAAAATTTAAGGTGGGAGTTAACTGTTTGAGTCGTGATCCAATAAATTCATCCATAAAGAAAAGCAAAAATGTCTCTCCTGCTGCCGTGGTGACCAAGGACAGAGAGAGGGATATAGAAAAAAGGGAGAAAGAGTGAGGAGGTGGCAGACAGTGAGCTACAGACAATGACAGACAGATAAAGGTAGAGATGGGTAAGTAATAAAACATTAAAAGAGACAATAGGCCTAATTTCTAATTCATAATTTTCTGCTTTTTACTGCTCTTGGGAATGTGTTCTGGTACTATTCTACTTGTCTGTCATGTCAGTAAAACCTCACTGAACTGAAATGGATTGAGTGGCACATGGAGACAGACAGAGGCACGGGGAAGGGAAAGGTGTCTAGTGACTGAGGCGAGTTCACCTGCAGGTATTCAGAGGCGAAGAAGCACGCTAAATGTGGGACAGCTTTCCAACAGGGCATTATTCAGCCCTAAATATAGACAGGACAGAAGTAGGCTGAGCTGAGAGGACTGCCAAACGGCCACGAAAATAAGCCATAATGTGAAGCCTTGTGAGTGAGGACTGTGTCAGATTTGTTTTCATTTTGTCTGGAGAGACAGGTTTAAGATGTGCACAGACCCCACTACTGTATGTGTAAAACCATTTTTTCCCCTTTAAATATATAATTTCTTTTTTCTGAATTTATTAAAACCCAATATGTAGCAATATGCCACAAACCGAGCTATGTTATGTGATCTATGCACAAACAAATATACAGTATATTCCTTTTGTTTGCCAAAAAGGCATTCACAGACCAAGGAATGTACTGTATGTTATCCTACACAGTCACTTTACTCATGTTTGGGGTCAATTAGTCCCCAGAGAGGTCTAACTCCCTAGCAGACATCTTATGAATAAAACTCTGCTTAAATGAACCCAAATACACCAATTTGGGAGGTGAAGTGCTGCATTGAAAGTACTCTGAACACCAATCAGATATAGAGTATATGAAAATCTGTTGTATTTAACCATGTGTTACAGCTTGGACTTCTGAAACATGTCCATCAGTTCAAAATCATGTTTATAAGCAACTCTTATTTAAATTAGGAAAAGTTATAATGTATTAAGGTTATAACACAACACATCTTAAAGGGTAGGCTCACATTTTTTTAAGTCTCTTAAATCAATACTTACACACCCATATGTACGATGGGGAACAAATCCACAGTCTTCTATTGGGTTTGTATCTTCCAAAGTTACAGTGTTGTTATTACGAAATTTCCCTCTTTGTGCTTCCTGTTACGGACAGAAGGGCAGGAGACACCAAGGTGGAGACAGATGTAGATTTATTGAACACAGCAATAAGTACCAGAATGCAGGTAGATGAGGGGTGATGGAGCAGTAGGGAGAACGAGGTAAGTAGGGTGCCTTTATACTGGTGGTGATGAGGTGCTGATGGGGAGCAGGTGTGTGATAGGGAGCAGGTGTGTGGTTAGTACTCTAGTGAGGGAGTGCACTGTGATTGGGTGATCGTGGAGCCTGGCGTGTCCGTGACACTTCCAGAGACAGCTGCGACAGAAGGATAGTAATGAAAAGAGGGAATTTGGTACTAAAATAACAGTAACTTTGGAAGACATCCACTTGATCAGACTAACTCAATCTGTTAAATCTCATATTTATCTTCAGCTGAACTTTAAAATGCATTTTTACACAGAATGAGGACTATAGATTTTGCTCTCCGTCACTTACACTGAAATTACTTTAAGAGGGGATCTCCTAAAAGCCAGTATGAAAAGTTAAAGTGACCAATAACTGTTTTAGTACATGTCAGTATTGTTTTAAGACAGTCTTGTAAACCTATGCTTTAAGTATGGTTTTGGGTGTTGTTAAAGAGCCAAAACATAACGTTTGAGGTTTATTAAAGCATTTATCTATGTGTTCATACTTCCTGACTCTGTATAATGTATCCTGTCCATCGTTTAACACAATAACAAAGAATTACTCTCATTTTGAAGCTGATAAGGAGTCTGTATATTGCTCAAAGACAGCTCATCAAGGTAGATTCTCGCCAACTTCATGGCTGGGACTTCATGGGCAACCCTCTGACTCATTACACCCCCTCCCTGCAAAGCTGATGAGTGATTTTTCTCTCTCTGTACCCCTTTTAATCTCTCCCTCATTATGTCAACATCTAGTTCGACACAGAGCTGACGGCTGTTAACCTCCAGTGCCAGTATAAGTGGGACTGTGCCACATGAACACTCACATGCCTTACACTGTCCTGTGACAAGCCTCAACTTGTTCCAGGCACTGAGACCCAGAAACACCTACATTATATACTTCACAATTACCGTCAATGAGAGAAGTTAACATTCCTGCTGAAGGAAATATAGGTTAACTGAGTCTAACATAACTGAGATAACAGGTTGGAAAGATAGAAGAGTTACAAAGATGCGGGTGACATCAGATTGATTTTCCAACTGATATAGTTCCCTGTAATATATTACTCCTCACACCAGGTAAAAATAAATAACCATGTGTCCTCTTTCACCTCATAATATCTGTGCTATTTTTAGCAGGTAATCATGGGCGTGGTGATGATAAAGCAAAGCAGCAGTTCAATGACACTCCAGAGTGGCCTTGCCAGTAAACCACATGAACTCAGAAACACATCCAAAAACATCCTGTTTTCCCCTTTGTCTCTTTCTTTGTCTCTTTCCAACATTTTTTTTTCAGGTTAGCTAAGCTCTTGGTGAACTCAAAATTAGTTGTAGTCCTGTTTCTGTTATGTAAAAGTAACAGTATGGTATCAAATGGCTGCTTGTTGTAGACACTTGTTAAAAGTCCCCAGAGGCTGCAAAATCCTTGTTTATAGGTCACAAAATAGACTGTTGTTCTCAACTCAGCTTTATTTACCCTGATGTCACCTTTTATACAAACATGTAGCCCAAACTGCTCTGCCTGACTGCTGACCAGGTGAGAGGACAGCTGATGAAACTCCACTCAAACAAGGCTGCAGGCCCCGATGGCGTTTGCCCCGGGGTGCTAAAAGCCTGTGCCCCCCAGCTATGTGGAGTTCTTCAGTATGTCTTCAACCTGAGCCTAAGTCTTCAAAGGGTCCCTGTTCTGTGGAAGACATCTTGCCTCGTTCCTGTGCCGAAGACGCCGCGTCCCAGTGGCTCCAAGGACTACAGACCGGTGGCACTGACCTCCCACATAATGAAGACCCTGGAGAGACTGGTGCTGGAACAGCTGCGGCCCATGGTCAGACCCCTCCTGGACCCCCTTCAGTTCGCCTACCAGCCCCGACTGGGAGTTGAGGATGCCATCATCTTCCTGCTGAACCGCATCCACACCCACCTGGACGAGCCGGCAAGCACGGTGAGGATCATGTTTTTTGACTTGTCCAGTGCTTTCATCACCATCCGGCCAGCCCTGCTGGGTGAGAAGCTGGCAGCGATGCAGGTGGATGCCCCCCCTCGTGTCCTGGATTGTTGACTACCTGACTGGCAGACCACAGCATGTGCGTCTGCAGCACTGTGTCAGGCAGCGTGGTCAGCAACACTGGGGCCCCTCAGGGGACTGTCCTCTCTCCCTTCCTCTTCACCATCTACACCACAAACTTCAGCTACCACACAGAGTCCTGCCACCTTCAGAAGTTTTCTGATGACTCTGCTGTGGTGGGATGTATCAGCCGTGGTGATGAGAGCTATAGTGGGTAACTTTGTCACATGGTGTGACCAACCATCTGCAACTCAATGCAACAAAGTCTAAGGAGCTGGTTGTAGACCTACGAAGGGCCAAGGCACCAGTGACCCCGGTTTCCATCTAGACTGACCCATTTCTCGAGTCTGCCAATTAAAATTTTTGGTCGATTGTGTGTCGAATGCTGCACTGAGGTCTAAAAAAAGAAGGACAGCCACATTGTTTGCATCCACAATAATTCTCAGGTCATTTACAACTTTCAGTAGTGCTGTATCTGGTTCGCTCAATAACCAGATTGGAGTCTAAAATATCGTTGTTGTTTAGATGTTTTGATTAAAAACTTTTTTCTCTAAAGAATTCTGCAATTCTCTTGTTCTGCAATGACACACACAGAATATCTACCCAAACCAGCTCTGTTCTACCTCAGCTGCCCAGTACACACAAACATGTACCTACAGTGATCGTGACTCATTAAGAAATTCCCACTCTCCGCTCTGCTAGAGAGCCTGGCAATGACTCATCAGAGAACATTCAGGATAGGTGTGACATTCTGGGACTGACTGCTGCTGCTGTATGTGGGGAGGAAACAGGTCTTCACTGTGATGGAGGAAGGGGTGGGAAAAAAACCTAATTCATCTTTGCATTTGAATTTGTTGATGATCAAGACGTATTCCCATTGTGACTTTTACATAATGTAATAGATGTGTAATGAAGACAGTACTCTACTACTTGACAGTGTAGTCCCTCATTCTTCCAGGAGTGTTCCATCGTAGAAAAGGTTTCAGTCGTAGTCATCTGGACACTGTTTTCAGAATCAAGACGTTCCGGCTCCCATCCGGAAGTCATTCTCCATTGTGAAAATGGTCTGAAATTTAAGCTACTCTGTGTTGCTTAGGCCCTCCCCTCAGGGAGGAGTCCTCCTGAGTGTCTGCTGTTTACCCTGCCTAGTTTCACCTGAAACTGACATTATTTTGTTTCCATGATGGCCCAGTAATCAGGCCTATTGTTTTGTGGCTGCATCTCCCTCATCACTGTTATGTAACTGATTAGCATATGATTGGCTTGACCATGGTGTTAATACACTGTGGTAAACGGTTGGCAAGTTGAATCACAGACCACCATTTCTGATTAAAGAGGGGTTTTCTTTTTTCTTTTAAATGATCATTTAACGCTTTTATCTTTACTCTCAGATTTAACAAGAATATGTGTCAGCTACTGTACCACATAGAAACCGTTATTGTGAGGTCTGTGCTGAACAACAAAGCTGGGAACGGTTTTGCAATTCTTGGCCAAAGGCAAAAATATTTGGTTAGATCCTTTGACTGGGTGAGTAAATAATGTCTGTGGTCAATCTCTCAACCAGGCAAAACAGTCCAAGTTCTCTGCAGAGTTTTGAACAAACAAGCCATAAAAATCAGTGTGTTTTTATTTGGGACAGTTTTTGGAAGCGACTGGATGCACAACATCAGCAACCCTTTCTGCAATGTCAAAGATTGCTCTGGACACATTCCAGTCCAGAGAGGTCCTCCGTACACCCACTCCCAGCTCAAGTATGTGGAATGGGTCTAACGCTCAGTGACACTGCAGTAAAAGTAGCAGAAGCATGGATGCAATCAGTCTGGTAATGCAATGAAATCCACAGGAAAATTAGAGAAGCAGCAAAACCAACTGGCTGAAAGGTAACGTGGTATTAATTGCATTTATTTATTTTTTTTGCCTTAAACTGTGACTATTTACTCCACACTGTCTAACGACTAGATTGGCCATGCTTTTTGGTAATGTGCAACTATTTCTATATTCCCATGAACCTTTCAAAGCAATATATTTTGTGTCCACACAGATCACTTGGTGACAAAACTAGTTTTTAAGTACCTTTATATCAATTTCAGTCAGAATTGAAAGCATCCTTTTTCCTTCTGAAATACCATTTTCCTAATGGGAGGGATACGTGTGGTTTCATGTCTTTCATCCCAATTAGACCATTGGAAACTGGCACCAATTAAAACTGAAATGTAGACACATACATGGCTAAAAGACATCATCCCTTAGAAACCTAAACCTTTGCTGAAATAGAGATAATAAGGAAATAAAAGACATTTGGACAAGGAGACAAGTGCAACATGGGTTTATTGTCAAACTGCTTATTAAGACATGAACTTGATTAATGCCATTTTCAAATCTTAAACTCCGTTGTAGTAAAGTGCAGATTCAAATGAAGTTGCCCTGGGAGTCCTCATACATTTTATGTCTGGTTTTGAACTGTCAGGTTTAATAGACTGCAATATGAAATCCTACGAATTATGAAAAGCCCTTTTTTCAACCCACACATCTAAAGCTAATGTGCAAACAAGATAATTCACAAAGCTGTACTATTGTGTACGTCAAGGCGTCCTCCCACTCATTTGTGTCTTCAGTTCTCATACAATTGGACGACAGTTGTACAAAATGAGCAGAACTACCCTAGCTGTAGTCTAGTTTGGAGTCGAGGAGTTCTCATGAAAGGTTTTCTGCAGTGATTGGTTGATTGATATGCTGCTGCTGCACATGCACAGTGGGACAATGTTGGTAACCTACTCAGATTTCACTTTTTGATCATGATTATTCAAGAACGACTGCATTTAAAAGGTCAGCAAAGTATGAACGTTAAGAGGTCACTTCTGTGTACAAGCCTGCACACTCCAGCGGTTGTTGACAGTTAGTTTGGCCGCTGTGGTTTCTAGTGGCAGTCATGTGCATTTTGCATCATGAGTGCCACTCTTGTCCTCAATAATTTTGTAAGCTCAAAAAGAAACACACTGTGTGGCACTCACACTCTTTCAAACATACACAATCACTCAAATTCATTCACTCTTCTTACAACAATCATTACAATGGTTTTACACCCCCCTCCCCCCCTTCTCTGAGTGAAGAAAGGGGATACTGAAGGAAACGGCAGCAATGAGGTAAACACAAAAACTCATGAGATATTGCACAGACAAGTGCCGGCACAGAATACAACAGTCTCTCTTTCCAACAGCCTAGCCTGTGCATAGGAAGAATAAAGCACTTATGGTGTTCGCAGACATTAAACCCTTCTCGTAAAGCTTTGTTATACACTAAAGTGGGAACGACAAATGAGTCTAGAATGCCCCCCACTTGGCTAGCATCCAGATTTGCATGACATTAACTAAATGTATTGTAAAAGTAAAAAAGAAAAAAAGGAAAAAAAAGAAAAATAAGGTGTAACCTAATGATGACTGAGGAAGGGTCCATGACTGTTGGCAACAGTGATGGGACAAACAAAAAAAATGACCTGAAGTCCCAGCATATGTAGAAATGCCTCAGTCCTTGCTTTG
This sequence comes from Siniperca chuatsi, assembly GCF_020085105.1. Classification (NCBI taxonomy): domain Eukaryota; kingdom Metazoa; phylum Chordata; class Actinopteri; order Centrarchiformes; family Sinipercidae; genus Siniperca; species Siniperca chuatsi. Next base: position 21,066,153 of record NC_058046.1, on the reverse strand, counting down.
AGAGAAGCAGGCAAAGTTGAGGCTGGGTTGGAGCCAGCATGGAGAAAAATCTCTCAAGTTTCATTTAATAAATAGCATAGTGGAATATGCAAAAAAGAAAAAAAAAAACAATTTTTTTCCTAAAGCAAAAATACGTAAACCCTTTGCTCAGTTCATCCAGAGATACAACTGTGTTTGTCCATGTTGCAATCCACTCCTAACACATCCCCACAGATCGCGCTGTGACCGGTCAGAGCTGTGGCTCCATGAAAGAAGAAAATGATAACTCATTCCTCCATTTACTCTAATCTTTTTCAGTTTATCCTGGTTCAATGAGGACATTTTTGTTCACACAGATGTTCATACTGTCCAAATAATTTGAAGTGGCAAACCTAACTCACAAAATAGTGTCTTTCAGCTCTTCAAACACCTTGTGGGTCAGGCTTTGAACTATAATGCTCCTCAGTCTGTCCAGTCCACTTGATGTAATCGCACAACCTCCTCTTTTCATCCATCCTTCACGATCATTATCTGTGGAGCAAGACGAAGGCCTCTAGTTTTTCGGGGATATTTCCCCGGTAGTCGAGGCTGTGCTTGATGATAGCCCTGGCGGCCAGGCACTGCAGCGTGGTGTGGTTTATGGGCTGGATGACATTCCTGGACAGCTCCTTCTCGTCCAGGAGGTCGCAGGCTGTTTGTTGGAAGGCATTGGTGCTGTCAAAGTGAGTCCCGCATGAAATCAGCAGGTTCATGATGTCGGGGTGACCATTGGATGCAGCTATGTGAAGGGGGCTGGTGGGTTAGAAAAGATAATAGAGCCGTTGTAAAACTTTAAAACACTACAAAACATAGACTGATATGCTCATGATATTCGTTTAGCTGGTGGCTGTCATGGTGGCACATGATGGTGCAATTGAAGAGCTTTTTAGGAAAATTTCCAAGTAGTTTCATTTACCTTCTCAGTTTACAGACAGAAGAAATAAAATATTGTTCTAACCCTTTCGACTATGTTCTTTTTTTAATTAACAGAATTATTGGTAAAAATTAAAACCATGATAGTGAAATTGCAAAAGTATAAGAGCTGAAAGTAGACTAGAAGAAAAATTTCAAAAACCAAAACAGACCTGTTGTCATCTTCATCGCGGCAGTTCACATCAGCCCCACACTCTAGAAGGATGGAGGCGACTGTGAGGGAGGGGAACTTGCAGACGGGATAGCGGCCCACGCAGGTGGTGTTGCGGTCGACTGCCAGGTGTAGTGGACTGTAGCCGTTTTTACCACACGGCTGGAGCTTGAGGAATCTGTGGAAAGATGTCAACTTTTCAGTCAAGGAATAGCAACATGGTAACATGATGGTAACAGCACTACGCAATTAAAAGAACAATGTCCCAAATAAAAATGAGGTTTGATTGAACTATTGACAGATTATGAGACAGTCATCTTTATGTACCCCAACCTGTCCACTACGTTCTGCTACTGCCAACTGGCTTGCTACTCCCTCACTACGAGGGGGGCCCAACTACCGATCAACAAAATCACAACTGTTTGCTGTCCTGGCTCCCCATTCACATCAGAAACTCTACACATCTTCCATCACAGACTGAAAACCTGTTCAGATGGCACCTTGGCACATGAAAAAAAAAAACCAAACAAAAAAAAAAACTCAACAAGAAGTCCTTTCTCTGTCATTGTTTCTGAATGTAGCACTTCAGTATATTTGATGACGCTGATGTACTTGTATGATTCTTGCAATGTTTGGGTTGTATCCACATGGTTGAATGCACTTACTGTAAGTCGCTGTGGATAAAAATGTCAACTAAATAAATGTAATGTACATGATGCATTGACACAAATTCACAAAAGGCATGTGGCAGAGGTGGAATGCGTTGTTTAGTTCCACTGACACTTATTTGCTGAAAAAGGGGGATGTAAAAGTGCTCTGGCAGATATGAGGACGAAAAAATAAATAAAAAATAAATAAATAAATAAAAAAATCACTGTCACAAAACACATGCATTTCGCTCAAAACTACCATATTTTGTATTGTGTGAACACAAGTGGATGTCCTCCTTTTACATTTGAAGATTACTGGAGGTAATTTTTAATAGATTTTTCCTCAGTGAAGACAAATTATTTCCAATACATGTAATTTACACAGAAACCCACCTATAGATGGTTTCCTTCTTGAAGTGGTCCTGCTCTGTAGTACACGGCACCTTCTCTAAAAGACAAATGAGGTGCAGGATGATTGACAGGGCCTTGCTGAGCTGGGCAGGGTCAGGAGGCATCGGTCCATTTTGTTTAACTGCCCGATCAATCTCCAACACACTCTTGGAAAGGATCCCCATCAAGTCCTCAAATGACACCGATGTCCCCAGGAGCCCCTTGGCCCTGTCCTGCAGCATGAAGGAGAAGAGCTCAGCGAACGACAGCAGGCTGGAGGCGGTCATGGGGCTGAGGGGGTCCAGGTTGCTCTGCTGCATGTCCAATGCATACTTCCACAGATTGATACAGCGCTCAAAGTTCCCAGAGTCAGCGTAGACAGCCCCTCGGTAACGGATGTAGTAAGACGTGTCTGGATGTTGCGGGCCGAGGATTCTCTCACGGATGAGCAGTGCCTGCATGCGCATCTCGTCTGGGTCAGATATCAGCCCGTCCAGCTCTTCTCCGTTTGTTACCTAGGAAGAGGATTAAACGGTCAAGACAATGGCAGGGTGCAGCAATTTAGGCAGTTTTGGGTTTCCATGTACATGTGATGAAGTCAGGCTTTTCAGGAGCAAATAGCTTTAAGACCTGACACTGGACTGCTGCACTTGGTTCTCTGATAAATATAAATTCAGGATAATACACAGTTTTTTCTGTTTCCTTTGTGCCTGAAAACCTTTTTTGTGGAAAAAAAGCATGGTCCTAAACATCTGGTACTCTTATTTCTCCACAGCAAACGCAAAACTTTGCAGCCTGTTGTCTCCGACACTAAAGACTACAATGTGACTTTCAAAGTTATTCCTGCACAGTGAATTTAAAATTCAGTCACTTGGCTAAAGTCTGTGCTGCCTTTACCAAAATATTACGACGTCAGCAATAATAAAACCTATTTCTAGAGCATTAAATGCTATGCGGAATCACTCTAGGGTGGTGTTAGGTGAAAAGACGGACTCAAACTAATACTCACCTCCCTGGCATAGTCGTATGCCATGATCAGCTGCTTGGGTTCTGGTTTATGGACAATGTTACTGTCCATGTACCTGAGATCCATGGCTCTCTTCCAGTATTTTAACGCTCCAAGCAGATCTCTCTTCTTGTCAACAAACGTGGCTCCCAAGAGCTCCAGGGCATCAATGCGTTCCATGTGGCTCGTCTGCAGAGGAAAGAACATCATTTTTTCATATTCCTCCAAGATAAATATTATATAGATTGAAAACATCATAGCCATAGCCTCACACACACACACACACACACACACACGTACATCTATGCTATGCTCCAGTGTAAGCGACAGAAACCCTGACCTGCTGGTGTGTTGTCAGGTCGTCTACGATGTTAGTGTGGCCCGTGACGCTGGCAGACAGCAGGGGTGTCATGCCGTAGCCGTCCTGCTCCATGGACGCTCCATACTGCAATAACATCCGCATGATCTCCAGACTGCCCGACTCCGCACAATCATGAAGCGCTGTGTTGCCTGTGAACAGAGGGGACACATGTCTTTCAATAAACTACAGATAATTTGATTTATATTCATTGAGAACCCTGACAAATACATGTCAACACACAGGAGCTTAGTTGGAATTCAAAGACAAATGTGTTTGTGCAAGGCATTGTTTATAATTGGATATGGACTTCTTACTCAAGACTTACTTTTAAGTTAATATACACAAACTCCGACTTGACTATTGACCATTTATGGTGACTTTTCTGCAACAAAAGTAGTCAGCAGGAACAAGTAATACTAGATCTGCAGATACAGTTAACTGAAGATTGTACTGTATATCCATGCTACCGGAGGAAAAGGTAATTGTGGCCTGTACCTCTGCTATACGACCATTTGGATTTGGAAACCCTGGTTCAGCCACAGCATTTTTGATAAAACAGAAATGGTTTTAGCGCTACTCACTGGTTTGCAACCTGGTGAATTTGTATAAAAAAAAATAAACATAGCAAATGTTCTTCTTGTTTCTACAGAGCCAGAAGTGCAGCTGTTTAACCTGCACATGGTCCTCCTTTCTCTTGGAATATATTCACAATGGCTACCAGGATTATTGTGGAAGCTGCCATTGAATCATTTGGTACACACTTACTTCCACCCAATGATTACCCATTCAGGTGCGACTTGTCATGCTCACAGTATGTACATGTAATTCTCAACACCACTCACTCAGATAGAAAACAGCGGGTCATGCTGCCCCTAGTTCTAGTATAGTGGGTAAAATGGCTGCTTTCCAGTGGGGTTGTCAGCTCAACTGCTGCAAACCTGTGCAAGTGTAGGGTGAAAAAGCTTTGCCACGACTTCTTAGTTAAATAATATGCCCTCTCCAACCACTGTGCAATGTCTTGGTACAGTCTTTGAGTTGTTTGCTTTTACATGGTGGGTGTGTCACATCATACGTGAAACCTGGAGAGATTTAAGACATTGTGATATTCTAAACAGCCATCATTATGGAACATGTTTTAACATGTATTCAAGTTCTGATAATATACTTGCGATAAATGCTGATGCCGAATGCAAGCCTCGTCTGAGGGGAACTTATTTTTTCCTCCAGGGAGGCCAACTAAGACCAAGTCCACTATTTGTGCAAGTTAAGACTGAATCATGTTAAATATTGCAACTCTAAACGCTAGATTCCTGCTGTAGGGTCCATTTAATAGCAAGCAAGAAGACCTTGTGCATCCACACAAAGCACTGTGAGTAACACTTAAGTATATGATGTAATGAAAAGTAGCTCAAGTACAAGTAAATGCCTTCAAATAAATCAATTCAACACACCTCATAACCACTTCATGTCCATCCTTACCGGCCTATCATAATGCTGCTTTGCTTTTGCTTGCCTCTAACCTGACCCCTCTCAGTAGACTGAGGCTAATCCATATTCAAGCAGGCGAGACCAAACAGGGTTAGTCAGGGATTAACCATTATTTATACTCTACTGTTTGTGCCAAAACTACATTGATCAGATTCTTTTTTCATCTTACTCTTGACAAAGAAAAGCTGGGGGCAGCAGCGTTGCAGCTCTTCCTTTAGTTTTTTTAGATATGGACAAGGCAAGCTGGGTTAATATTGCAGAAAACATGTTTAACATTGGTTATGGTTTTGGATGGCTAAATGCTTTCAAATGGAAGCATGGAAGTGAATACAGTCAATGTTTTAAAATTTTTCAGATATCAAATACTGTTTGCTACAAAGGAATATTATGTTATTTCATCATCATGTTACCATGATTTTGCCACAATGCCTCTTTTGGGCCTTCCTCAAAAACCAGCTGCCACCAGAGTTCACGCGTTTTCTGGGGAAATATGTTAATCGTCAATAGTTTTTCATGGTGTAGGATATGTGTTGAGTGTTGCTTATATGGATGATAAATTCACTTCCACTAACAAAAACAAGTTAATCCAGAAATTTAGGAAATCCAGGGCACCTCGGTAGCTCGCGCGCCCCATGTACAAGGCTGAGTCCTTACCGCAGCGACCCGGGCTCGAATCAAACTCGTGGCCCTTTGCTGCATGTCACGCCCCCTTCCACATTTCCTGTCTCTCATCAGCTTTTCCTATCAAATAAAAGGCAAAAAGCCCCCCCAAAAAATAGGAAATCCTTTCCACAGCCAGGGATTAGTCTGAATACTCCTTATGCACCTCCAAACTTTAGGCTACCTTAAGCCCAAGTGAGCAGGGCACCTCACTAATAGTTGTTGTACTGAAGGAAGAGAGCCGACCACAGCTTTTTAAAGCAGTTCAATCTGCTGTGATTGTGGTGTCCTAACCATTTTTTCCCTTCATCAACACACTGTTCTTTGTGTTGGGAAATGTATCACTTCATATCTAATATTACACATCTACTCCTTCCTGTTGGTTCAGCTGTTATGGGAAAGGCAATAGTCTGAAGAATGGGCTAGTAGGAGTGCTTTCCACCCAAATCATTACACATGATGCTGTCAAATTCGCTTGTAAGCACATGCATTGGTTTGTGTACAATGGAGCACCTGCCTCCTGCTCTTCTGCTGTTCAAGAGAATTATTGGTTGTTGATGAAGTGAATGAACTTAGCGTCAACCACAAGTTAGCCAAAGGTGGTTTCATCAGGCAAGCCACGGATGAGCTACAACAGCACGGTTCTCACCAATGGAAGTGTAGGAGGTGCACACTCAAATGTGTGAAAACCAATACACGTGCCTGCTTACAAGTTTGATGCATGAGGATTAACACACGTCACATATATAGCCATATTTTCAGAGTATGATAATTTGGAACACAGTGAGTATACAGACGGTCAAAGGAGAAGTGGAGTACGGTGCAAGAGTGGTTTGAGGCCTTTGTAAGGACATTTTGATAATTTTCCTCCATTGAAAACTGGTGAAACCAGGTGTAACTGGTGTAACTTTTGAAATCCACTGTATCAAACATGAATTCAAGCTAACCACAGATGCTATGCTCCATGAAGAAGGAAGGAACAATACACATTTTCCAGGTTTCTTAGATATCTACAGTGGTCAAGTATTTGATTCACAAAGTTATTTAAGGCAGGATACCACTGTAATGCTTTTCTTTAAGTAATCCTGTGGTCTGTCATCTTGTAAAAGAGATGGACACTGGCTTTCGTGTATTTATAAAGCACCATCTAAGGAGAAAATATGAGCTTTTCTTCAGACACACCCACAGAATCAGTCCAAGCTGACGTAGTCATCATTGCAGCTTTCCATTGTGAAAGCTAAATTCATGTTATTCTGTTGAGTCATTTCAGAAGGAAACACACACGATTTAATTACTGTCTATTGTTGTTCCCGACTGGTTATACCAAAGTGTACATTTAGATCCCTGTATGTAACCACCTGTGATGTATGAGGGTATTTTACCTGTTTACAATATAATCACGTTTTTTTATTCTCAAAAATGACTTGCTACGAGATCAATAAAAAGACCTTTATCATCTATTTATCTATCATTTGTCTCACAACACTACAAAGTTACTGTGGTATGGAGAATTAAAACCATATTAAACTCTGATTCTGCAGAATCAATCAGTTTCTCTTATCTCAGGTTCAGAGATCATGTGAATAAAGGGGGCCACTGTTTGGTTGTTGTTGACAGCTGTGAGTGTGCGACACACTTACCCTTTACACTTTTTCTGTTGACATCTGCACCTTTCTCCAACAGGTATTGCGCTATATCCTTGTGTCCCTTGTAGCAGGAAATCATGAGACATGTGTGGCCGTGTCTGTTGGCCACCTCCAGGTCAGCTTTGTGCTCCACCAGGTATCTCACAATGTCCAGGTGACCGTCAAAGCAGGCTGCCCTCAGAGGTGTTGAGTTGGTCAGGGTCGTGCTGTTGACAGAAGCTCCGTGGCCCAGCAGGGACTGGACCACCTTCAGGTGACCTGCCGCCGAGGCGGCCCAGAGTGGCGGCGCTCCCTCAATGGTCTCCCCGTCAAAGTTCACCGACCCACCGACCTCAACAGGAGCACTGCAGCACTCCAGCAGATACTCTACCAGGTCCAGGTGGCCGTACCGGGAGGCCATCAGGAGAGGGGTGGCCCCGTTTGTCTTCTCGCCCATCAACTTGGTCACCTCGTGCCCATCTTTGTTCTCCAACAGTTTCTGAAGCAGCCGGAGCTTGCCGTCCCTGGCTGCGTTAAAAACTGCTGTCTTTAAATCCATTTCTGAGAGTTAGTTTCACTGTTAACTAACAAGGCGACGATGTCCGTGAAACAATCGGTCAACGATAACTCGAAGTGTACCGTTGCTGTGGACTGCTGGAGCTCGGGACCCTTTGTTTACAACAATCTCAGACTTACTGGCTAACGGTAAACTAACTAGCTAGCGTTTTGGTTAAAAACCTACGATAATTCGTGACTTTCTAAACTGCAGCTTTCAAAAATTGGCATCACCAGCCTGTTACGTATATCTGTAACGTTGGCTCTATTAGTAACTCAGACGTTTGAGACGACCCTTGGTCCAGTAATACATTTGTCGCCTGGTTAGCAAGGTGGCTAGTCAACTTCCTTGATCAACTTAGCTAACGATTAGCTTCGCTTAGCTGAAACGCTACACCTCTTTATTGACCGTTCAACCGATACTCATCCACTGACATGTCTTCACCTCCAAGAAGCTCTCCTCCATTACATCTGCTTCCTGCGCTTGTCATTGTTCCACAACATACTCCTGAGACATTATTTATATTCGCTTTCCGAGGGCCGAAATATAAAAATCCACCCCCACCCTTTATGCCGTGCTGCTGCTAGCTTAGCCTGGGAAAACGACAGTCCCCAAACAAGCAGGGGATGTCCCCAGTATCCGAGTCTTTTTTCTTTCTCTCACACACACGCGCACACGTCGAGAAACAAACGACAGACGTTACCCCTAATACAGCGAAAAACACTCGTCCATGTAGCCACTCAGCAAGCTGGCACGACAATAATCTCAAAGAAGGGGAAGGTAAATAGGGGAGGCTATCCACCCACGGCTCGCCCGGATGATCACGACTCAGTTTCTGTCAAATCGCAACCCCAACGCAGTCTTTTTTTCTCAATTTGCGCAAACGATTGACGTGTGAACGACCAATCACAGAGCTGTTGGACTGTGACGTATTCAATTAAAAAAAAAAAAAACAACAAAGAGAGATTGCTGCTCTTTAAGTACCTGGGACTTTATAAAGAAATAACGGGCAAAAAAAAAAAACGTAAAATGCCTCATCCGTATCTGCCGGCTTAAGACATATTTTGAAATATTGTATGGATGCAAAGCTGAATGTGATGGCCTTGATTATATCACTCCCTACAGGATGAAAGAAGCATGACCAGAGGATGTATCCAGAAACTCCATCCCTCACTGAAAACCAAGTGTTTATTGATAATGATTAAATAAAAGCATACCCCGACATTTTAACAAAGTTTATTCAGCCATTTCAATAACTTAACAAGTTCCCAGAATGCCTCGGAGCTGAATTTGTGTCCAAAAATGACCTGTCAGTGCACATACCTACAAGTGCACCACCTACCAAAACTGACAATGAACATAGGGGAAAAGTATAACAAAGGAAGGCAAGCCAAGACACAACTAATAAATGGCAATATTAATAGTACATCTTTTACTTGTTTTCCATGTCTTTAGAATCAGATAAACAAGACCAAACTATAAATTCAAAAAAGCATTGAGTTTTTGGTCTCTTTCAGTGGGTTAGTTGTAAAAGTCTGTCTTCGTCATGACAAAATTCTCACTTAACAACAGCGATGTCTTCTAGCTTTGCCAGGAGATGATCGGATGTCATTTACATTCATTGATGTTGTGTGCTGTGAAAATCCTACAGGGGAACTTCAAAATGGCGTTATACTCAGGTATTTCATGTTTCAGCTATGCCTGTCTTTGTCTGCAAATCAGTGAATAGTGAAAGAAACAATGACCCACTGACTTTCATGTGATTCCTGGCTGAAGTGACACTACCACGTTGAACTAAGCCTGCAACTACTATATGTAGTGCTTCCTGGAGGCTCAAATGTTTAGTGAAAATGTTCAGAATGAAACTTGCATGTTTAGAGTTTTTCTTTCAGTATTGCCAATTGAATCAGATGACGAAAAACTGAACAATGAGAGTGGAAAATACCAGAACCAGTCATATTAAATTTAAGATGTCAAAATCTTCCTTCCTGCTCCTTTAGAAAACAAGAGTAGTCAGTGAGTAAAATTTCAAATTACAACTACAACTCAGAGTTACTCGAATTCTCGTATATTCAAGCAATATTTTGAAAAACATGAATTTTACAACAGTGCTGTATAAAACCAAGAGGACAAAATCAGCCCACAAGATAAATAAGTTGTTACACTTTAAACAGCAGAGGCAGAATTAGATATAACGTTGCAAGGGAACCAGTGAAAGAAAGTTTTTATAACAAGTTGGTGCACTTAAAATTACTGGCATTGCCACTTAACACACAAAATGTGTCACTTTTAAACACAAGAATATTAGTTGTTTCTTTTTGGTCTCCAACACTGAGTCACACAGATGTAATGAAGAAGCCCCTACCTGTAGGCAATAATTCACCAAGGTGTAGTCAAACTGAAGCATGACTTTACCCAATGTATAATCGAGTAAATGGAATCAAAAATGCTAAAACTGACTTCAATTCATTTAAGGATTTGGCTGCAGTCACTCAAAGGAAGCCATCTGCATCTCTAAATTCAATCCTTAAACCCAAATACAAACTGTTTCAAGCTACTATTAGATTGAAGGATGGCTTCCTCTCTGTACAGCACACTCCCTTCTAATAACTCATCTAAAATAAGCCGATAAAAGCAAACACAAGTCTAGTCTTTCTCACTGAATACAGTGAGGTTTAATAACAATGAAAACAAATTTCAACAGTTATTTTTAATAACCAAATGCAACCTTTATGGGGAAACACCCTTTGCCTTGCCATTGTGGTTTTAGAGACCCAGTGCTCTGCAGATAAGGAAAGAAATCCTCAACTCCCTATATCACAAGTACATTTAGTCACAACTTTTACTCCCTTGGTTATTTCAGTGCACAGTTTGGGCTGAAAAATTGAACAGATCAGGGAGACAGGATATTAAATGATGGGGGTAGAAAAGGACACAAGTAAAATAAGAACACGTTTCAAATATTTAAAGTATTTAAGGGTTGCTTTAACTATATGACCAAGTGCTTGAACTGCCTCCAATACACATAGTTACAAGCAACACAAGCAAGCCTTTCTTCAGATTCTCTTTTACCCCTCAAAAACATTTTAAACACATAACCTTGTTGCTCAAGACTCATTTGCGTAAAGTTACTAAGAATACCAGTGCTGAATAAGGACATGTCAGATTGTACGACCTGGCAGTTTGATATGATCCAATTTCAGATCAGCACTGATACTCTAACCCACTCTATGCACACGAGCCCAGGTACGGATAAAGAAAGTGATGAATCAGATCTCAAGGCTCAGAGACTGTTACGATCCGACGCGTGTTGTAGTGGTCTTCTTGTCAGAAAAGAAGCTTCTTAGCAGGACCACCTGACTGATGCTGACCACAAGAAGGATAATGGCTTCTCCGATGGACCAGAAAGCAACACGGGTGTTGAGGTCCTCCGCCCGACTGCGCCCCTGGGCCTCACGGAGGCGGAAGTGCGTCTGGTAGTCGATGACTGACTTCAGGGCCTCATGGATGGACACGCAGGCTGATTCCATCTGGAAATGGGGAAAAAATTAATTAAATGGAAGCCAAGAGAAATATAAGATATTAAGACTGTGGCTGAAAATTAATGATTAACAGCTAACAAGAAAACAATTTTAACTTTGATTCACAAACTAGGGGGAACTTGGGGAGCAAACAACACCAATGTTAAAACATCCTCCAACTTGTAAAATGAAGAGATTTAAATTAATCGGATTTTTTGACCCCACAACCATCGCCTTTAGGATTAGGAAGTGTCTAACTAGTTCATGGCTATAAAATATTAAGTTTACTGGCAGAATTAGTTCATTGTCCACAACTGGGTGTGGTAGTGCCTGCAAAAGCACACAAAAATATTATCATGGGTTCAGTTTGGTTCGACCTCAACCACACTTTTTTTTCTGACTACATGTTTATCTTACAGTTGCTAGCACCTCCAGCCTTTCAGTACACACAAGGCTTTTTTTCTCTTTTTCAATGTTTCATCTGTTATTCTGCCAGCAAAAAAACTAACTTGCTGAAAACATAATGGAAACAAAAACATTATAGGTTGTTTTAACTGTAATAAAATCCGCAACAACTGCAGGTAATAAACTATTGACAGATGTGGACTCGACACGTGACTGTGGGTGCTAAATAAATCCATCCTGGTTAAAACTCTAGACGCTCTTATAGACAATTACAGAAGATCAATAATGCAGAGCACACCCAAACAGGTGTTTCAGTCAATATGGCAGGTTAAACCTCTTTACAGGTTCAAACTGGGTGGAGCTTGGCTGGGAATTTGCAGAGGTAACAAAACTACACGTACTAACAGGAATTGCAAAGGTGTTAGTTGTACCACCTTAACAGGTGCAATGAAACTAGCAGCCTGTAGTTTCTTGGTCAGATAAAATAAAACAAATTTGGGCTCTGTGCTATACACTCCTAAAAACCTAAAGAAACATTAACTCCCTCACACACAAACATGCAAATGCATAAGCACGTGCATCCTCACACACACAGCTCACCTGGGTGAGAGCAGTGACTCTGTTCTCATTGGGAAAGAGTGGAGGGTCATCGCCGACCTGGAAGTCAAAGTAAACCGTCTTGTGTGTGAAGGTGGAGAACTCATTACTGAAGCAGAACTTGTAGGTGCCATTCTTGGCTGCTGTGAAGGTAAAGCTGTCATATTGCTTCTTCATCTCCTTATAGAGTGTAGTGCCATCTGGGTCCTCCAAACGGCAGTCCACATCATAATGGCCACCAGTCACCACCTGGGAAAACATAAAAACAGGAGGACCATCCATTCAGTAACATAGTGACTCAATATATTATTTTTTCAAGCCATTATGAACTGTGTCAAGGTGTCCAGAGACAAAGAAGAAGGTTAAACAAAACTCGTGTAATGATTGTCACATCCAAATCAGTCAAAAGTATTTTACTAGAACACAATCCTTTAATTTTCTAAAAATATATGTTGTATCATGTGTTTTATATCTCAAGCTGTGACAGATTTTAGTCATATTTAGGCATGAAAACTGTGAATAGCGATATATCGATTAGACTATAAACAATATAATTAATAATGAATTATCAATCAGCCCTTGGAAATAGGCAACATGGTGCCCTGTGGGGGTCTGCTACTATGAATCTAATGAAAGCTCAAGGCTAAATACTGGTTTCTCTAAGGCAGATGTAGACAATATGATGAGCAGCATTTGGGGTGTGCCATATATCGTTTACGATATATCACGATCATTTTTAATATGATCAAAAATATTCATGTCGTGATAATGGCGATATTCAGACTTTTTGAGCTAATGATGTCATACCGTTACGCACAGCAACAACAAGCATAGCTGAAAGCGAAAGTAATACTGGAGCTGGTAGCAAAGGGGGGAGCCACTTCAGTAGTGTGGAAGTAGTTTGGTTACAAAAGATCAGATTTACAACAAACCACGGTAATATTTAAAAAGTGCAAGAAGACTAACAACAAAAGGGGGGCAATACAACAAACTTATTTCACCATCTTAAGCAGAAGCAGTCGGTTGAGTACGAGGAGATACAAAAATCCCGCGAGGAGAGCTCAACAGCTATTGTGAGTTCTAAACCAAAAATATTTTTCAGGATTTAGTCATATCGTCAAGAATATCATCGCAGAACTACCTGAAATATTGTGATATTATTTTAGGGCCATATCGTCCACCCCTAATTCAGCATTACACAGTTGGTTTTAATATTTGCCTTTAAATGATTGTTTGGCAACTTCAGCTTGTTACAGAAAAAACTTAAGGAAAACTGTCAAACTGAGCTGTTAGATTGCTGGTTTAAAGACTGCGGAATATCTTAAACAGAACAAAGACAACCCACAAAAAACTAGCACTGTCACAGATTTATATGTAAATATGTATAAATCTCATGATTTGATAAATTTTGCTTGTGCAGGACATAATCCACCTGTTTCAGTCAACAACGCTTAATGCATTGAGTGTCCATGCTACATTAATAAATACAAAGGGAAAACAGACGAAAACTCCGTTGTGTGAGAAGAAATTTGAAAAAGTTTGTTTATTAAAGAAAGTTTACCATGTATTCATCAGTCAGATAACTGCTGAGCTGAGCTGTCCCGAGCCCTGGGGCGTTCATCTTTGATGGCTAATATTGCCTTTAAGAGGATAATCTAGACTCTGTTCAACTCTCTGAAAATGACAACTTCTCTTCAGGAAAAGGGATGAGCGTTGGGACGAAAGAAGACCCACGCACCTGAAACTCCAGTGTACACTTGGTGCCGATGATGATGTCCTCGTAGAAACACTGCTTTGCGTTGTCTGGCAGCTCGAAAGTTAGCTCGGAGCCCAGCACCCACCCACAGAGAAGCTGGGCCCACAGCACCTGCAACAGCACCCGAAAGGATCCGTACATCCTGAAGACCGAAAGCCAAGCTTCAAAGTAAAAACCTGAGTGGACCTGCCGAAATAAACATTAGCAGACATCAAACTAAAATCAATACCGAGAGTGGCAAAAAGGCAAAAATGGTGACAAAGCAAACCCGGACATTGATATTAGCGACAAGTTGTTAGCTTGAAGCTAGCTAGCTGGCCTCTATATTTTAGAGACAGAAAGCCATTTGGAATTTGTAACATTTTCCTAAGGCTAGTGTTTTCGTGTATTATGGGCGCATTGTGGTCACTGAAGTTAAAGTAAATTCAAACATTAACATGTCTTAATTCATTATTTTGTCTCTGTCAGCATTAGCTACTCACCACAAAGTGCTCACCCGGATGTGACTAATGCTAAGAAGCGCATTACAAACGTGACACAACATTGGCTGTCATCTGTAAAAGCCCGCCCCCTGGTCTCGTTCTCATTGGTCAAAAAAAGAAGAGGCGGGGCGCTTGTGAGATCACGTGGGCCACGTCCACATACTCGGGAAGCGTATTCTTCAATACAGTCCAACGTGGCTGCTACTTAACAGACTGCGGTTAAATACCATACTGCATCTGAAAATTATTTTGTGTTTGGCAATTTACACGATAACATAAATGTACTTAAGTATGTTGAAAACGTATTTGAATTAACAAATCAACAAATACAAAATCTCAAATTATTTCAGTTGTGACTGTAGCAGAAGTCCAGAATCACAATCATCATCATTTAATATATAGCCTCCAGTCAAGGCACAATTTCTTGGCAGTGACCAGGATACCATTTTTTAAAATTATGAGACCATGAGATGTTTGTGTCTTGATGGATTTTCTATATTCTAATGGAATCTACAGTAGCTAAATACCCACTTGATTTACAGTACACTCTGGGGTTATTGTGGACAACCGAGAACAGTGACTCACAGAAGCAGAGATTAAAGACCTGCAGTAGTGGACCTCTTGAGAGGGACCTGGATGCAGACACAGTGGCAGAGATTTTAGGCCCGGGTTGGGCAGCGGGGAATGCTGGCGGGGAGCGGCACCAGAACCGGAGCCTGGCGAGTGGGCAAGCATGGCCTGAAAATCTACTCACTCCCTGTCTGGGTAGAGTCAGCTAATAGGACGGCTACATTAGCTGCATGGCTAATTGAGCTATGGTGATGGTATCAGTCCATCAGGAAACTCTGTAAATCATAGAGAATTTAGGCAGAGCAACCGGAGGACATCAGAGGGAAAAACTGAGAATATTTCCCCCATAAAATATTATCCAGTTTCACTAAAATCAGTGAATAAAGTTGTGTTTTTGTACAGTAAGTGAGGCCTGCCCCCCAGAAACACTCCACTCTGGTGTCTAGCGTGTTTCTAACCTAATTCTTGTCTCATTTGTGGTCTGATAAATAGTAAACTCATCAAATTAAGTGCCTCATATCCCTACTTTAATGAAAACCATTGAATAAAGTTAGAAAGTTTTACAGCAAAGCCTGCCACCCAAAAATGAAGAAGACCAACTTCCGCTGCTCAGATCACGTGATTTCCTGCCAACTGCGGAGATCGGCCATTTTGTGTCTGCAGCTAGGTACTCTTGGATCTCTTTGGGTGTCATATGGGGGTGGGATGTTTTGTTGATGACAACCATTATTTTCTCTCTTATCTCCTCTATGGAGTCTAGCAGACACCCCAGGATAGAGCTGGCTGCCCTGATGTATTCCAGCTTCTTTCTGTTTGCATCTGAGATGCCACTGGCCCAGCAGACCACTGCATAAAAGATGGTTGTTGCCAGGGAATTAGGACTCGGGGGCCAAAGATACTAGAATGAATAGCTGTGGGTGAGGCCCATGATGCCTATGTGCAGAGTCCATGATGTTGTGCTACGCCCCTGGTTATTGCTACCACAGAGTCATTGAATGTCTAGCCAACAGACTCTAAAGTCTGACTGTAAAGTCCTCAGTAGATGAAGTTCCTTCCTGTGGAGGGCATCAGTGTTGTCAGACTGCTCCAGCTTGTTGTTGAGTTGGACAACTGGTTATTTGTACGAATGGACAATCTCTATATCAACTCCCTGGGAGCTCACTGTTGGTCAGTTGGGGAATGTTTTGTCCTATCAGTTGTCTTCAAAACAGCATCTAGTTGCAATTAGGAACAGCACCGTTGAACACTTCCTATGGCCTGAGCACAAAGCCATGGTAGTTGATATGGGGTCAGACACACATTGGTCTATTGGCTGCTTCTGCATAGCTAATATATACTGTCCTTGTAATAAATCTTAGCTTATAATACAATTTTACTTCTTTCTGCTTTTTTCTCTTGATCTCTCCTTGTAGTCTGTGACGAGTGCCACAATGGCTACCTCTATTGGCTGAGGCCTCACTGAACTTACTACCCCAAAGCGTCGGGGTGTGTAACCCATGGCAGCAGGGACGCCACAGATGTATTAATTATAATGAATTATTCTCATGACATCCCACCCCTGCATGACGCGCGCTGAGTGCGTCTTTCTGACAGTTGTGAATACACGGCTGACCCCAAAACAAAGTCTCGCGTGAAAAAGCAATACGAGATTACAGTGTAGGGAGGGCTGCATGGAGAGCTGGAAAGACAAAACAAAAGCCACACATTTCAACCAACAGGCGCTGGTCGCTTTTTATTTTTTTGTAAACCAAAACTGATTTGAAATATTATTCGTATCGATTACCGTTTAACGGCATTATTATAAAAGTTTTGCATCATGCCTAGTAGCACGTCTTTGCTGGAGGCCGACGAGGGAGAGTCCGAGGTCCCACCGCCGCTAGTACACGCTTTCGCCGGTATGGGCCTTGAGGAGCCCCACGGCACCCAGAGCCGGACCCCCGAACAAGCAGACGAGAGCCTCTCCTTTCACCACCACCATCACCAGCTCCCCCCGGTTTCTCATTTCAACCTCCTCGGTACGGTCCTAGACTTGAAGCCCCTACCCCTGCACCGGCCGCCCTCGGGAGATGAAGTGAACATAACAGCAGCGCCCGAAGACGAAGAGCCAGAAGTTGTAGCCGCCGCCGACTTCTCTGGCTGCATCGCTAGCTCGATGCTAGCGCAGGCCCACCGCCACCAACACCTCCCATCGGGGCCGGGTGGCTCCGTGATGCCGTCCGGGATGGAGCCGCCGCACGCCGAGACGGTCTTGTTGTACAACGGAGACGAGCGTGATGATAGTGGGGTCGGCGGCAGCGCCCTACCACCGGCTAGCAGCATGGCGATGCTAACGTTACCGCCCGGCGTGTTCGGGGAGTCGGGCTACGAGGCCGAATCTTCGCTGTTGAGTCGGCGAAAGAGCGTCAACACAACGGAGTGTGTGGCCGTGCCGAGCTCCGAGCACGTCGCGGAGATTGTGGGCAGGCAGGGTGAGTTGTTGTTGTTGTTGTTGTTGTTGTTGTCTTTCGGATGATTTTGGTTGGATTCGTTAGCTAACGTTAAGTTGCTAATGGGAGTTTAGACGAAACTTGGTGTTAAGATAGTTCAGGCAGCAGTAAAGTGAGCAAAATAAGATGTACACAAGAATAAAAACAGGGTAGTAAATTTTATTAACTAAGTTATTACGACATAATGTTGGAATACTAAGAAAATGCAGAGTTACGATAAAACACGTAACAGCTAAAATGTAGTTTTGACAGTTTTTTGTCGCAAGTGAGAACTAACGTTAGCTAACTAGTAACTTGTTGTCACCCGCGCACTAGCATGAACGAGTACGGGCTATTTAACATAATTAGTAAACATTTTTATAAGTAACATTTTTTATATGGGACATCTGATTAGTTATGTGTAGTTCAAACATTAAAACATGATCTAGAGTTAAACCAAACTATCATTTAGAATCTTCAGCTACAACAGCTAACGTTAGCTTGCAACCAGCTAGCTTAGCACT
The DNA here is from genome assembly GCF_020085105.1 of Siniperca chuatsi. NCBI lineage: Eukaryota > Metazoa > Chordata > Actinopteri > Centrarchiformes > Sinipercidae > Siniperca > Siniperca chuatsi. The sequence goes on along the minus strand of NC_058046.1, from coordinate 21,047,995 downwards.
CCTCCTAAGTGGGTCAACAACACCCTCGCCCAACACCCTCCACAAAAGTTTACATCACAAGTTTTATCAACCAGCAGGTCTCTCCGTGTCTTCTCGCTTTGGCAGCTCGTCTGTATTAAGGGCATTTTGTCTGTGCTTCGCTGACAGTGAGCCTGTCCTCAGCCGTGCCTTGTGGTGCTAAACCTGGCTTGGCTTTGTCTCGGAGGAGAACATGAAGAGCTGAGTATGGGTGACCATTGCTTTGCCACATCAGCTGTTGGTTATAGTTAGCTCCGTGACATAACAAGACTTCTGAACACGACTGGCTTTTCTTAGATGTCCAACGCTTTTATCTGGTCCTTTTTACATAAACTTTACATAGCTCAGTAGTAGGGTTAGGAGTGTTATTATGTCATATTTGAGATCAGTTGGGGGAGGGTGCACAGACTGCAGTGTTGACAACAACAGGAAATGGCTCTGGTAATGATGTTGGACTCTCAACCACGGCTGAAAGGAATATTTAATTTAGAAGCTATGCAACTTTTAAATGGTATTAGTGAGTGGAAACTGAAATAGCGTGTGCCATGATCTTTTATTAGTTCAATTTGGAGATACTGATTATCAAAGTTTAATATTATGTGTATGTAATGTAATTGGAAATAATCCAACTTTCCCATGTCTCTCTTTAACTTGCCACCCCCCAACAGGCTGTAAGATTAAAGCACTTCGAGGCAAAACTAACACCTACATTAAGACACCAGTGAGGGGAGAGCAGCCTGTCTTTGTTGTAACAGGGCGCAAAGAAGATGTGGCCATGGCTAAGAGGGAGATACTGTCTGCAGCCGAGCACTTCTCCCTCATAAGAGCCTCTCGAAACAAGACAGGCCCCCTGTCTGCTGTAACCGGACCAGGGACCCCCTCTCTACCTGGACAGACGACCATTCAGGTCAGCAAGCACGTTATTACGAGTCATAATGTTGCTCAGTGTTAATGTCATTCACTGCATAAGAATGTCTGTTTGATATCTTTAAGTGCTGTGTATGTTACCATGCAAGCACATTTGTTTTATGAAGTAGGCTCTGTGTTTTATGTTTTTGGTTGTCATTTAAAGTGTGTATAGTTAACCCTGTGTCATTTCAATCCTATAGGTGCGGGTACCATATCGTGTTGTAGGGCTGGTTGTGGGTCCCAAAGGTGGGTGTTTGATTCATCCTGTATTCAGATAAATGGTGCTTTTAGATTAGTTTTACACAATGGAAGGAATAGCACGGGTATTTACAATAAGGCAATATGTTTGAAATGAGCTTATGATTTTCATGCTATGACATGGAGGTGTGGGGTATAGGTAAAGTCAACTCCCAAAAGGTGATTTTGTTCATATTTAATTTTTACTATGAAAGTAATATTGCTTTGTTTCTGACTAATAAATGAGCCAAATTACTGTAATAGGCCATATATAACAGGTTTTGTTTTCTTTCTGAGCATTTAAAGGGAATTGTCTAATGGATTACCTAATGTGCTTTAAGTTGCTTACAACTTCTGAAAGAGTTTTAATATGCTCAGCTCTACTCCAGAAGGTTACATTTTGCTCTCACATAGTCTTTAACCCATTGCCAGGTTGACATTACCACCTTAGTGTCAGAAAGCCCTGGGGTTGATTTGTAAATTTAATTGCAGTGGTTCTCAACCATGTGCAATTAGGCTGGAGAGGGTGAGGTAACAAGTCAAAATGACATCAAATTTGTAAATGGTGATGAAACCCTGTGCCACACAGAAATGCAAGAGGCAGTGTGGAATTTTAATGTTCAATATTTGGTGTTTATCAACAATGAGATAAAATTAATGTCACTTGGCCATTAATTATGGCACATTAATTGTGTGAATGCTTCTTTGTTTTTAAATAGTTACCCTTGAGCCATATGTCAAAAGTAAATGTAAGACATTCATTCTTTTTTAAATATATAGAATTGACATTTGAGAAGGTTCCTACTCTAGACTGAAACTCATGGTCTTGTGGTTGGGTGGTATGTGCTTCAGCCAGCTGAGTCACCACGAAAGCCTGCAGTTCAGTGCTATAATTGCACAGCTGTGCTTCTTCCAATTTCAATGTTAGAAAAAACAAAATATATGAAAATATATAATGCTGTTAATGTGAATGTGCAGTCAACTCCTATTGGGCTAATTTGTCATTTTGACATAATCAGGTCAAGCTGTAGTTATGAAGCGACAGCAAAGCACACACATCTGTTACATGTTTTTGTTTTAAATTTTCTCCAGCTAATGTATTCAGCACTATTAATACTTAACTATTCTTTGTTTTCGACACTTTTCTTTTCTTTTCTTCCACGTGCCATTTGTTATGCTCAGATGTATATTTCTCAGGAATGGTCACGCATATAACGTGTAAAACAAAATTTTGTGGTGCAATCTTTAAACTTGGTGTTCAACTAACAATTGTTTAAGTACTAGAGTCTTGGTCTGGTCATATCTTTCAGGGGCAACCATCAAACGTATTCAACAACAGACCCACACCTACATTGTGACTCCGAGTCGTGACAAAGAGCCAGTGTTCGAGGTCACTGGGATGCCAGAGAACGTGGACCGGGCGAGGGATGAGATAGAAGCGCACATCGCCCTCCGCACAGGAACCTGCGGAGGCATTGAGGCTCCTGGTGCAGACAACAATGACTTTCAATTCAATGGGACAGACGTCAGCTTTGAGAGTTCTGCAACACCAGTTGGGTTGGGGGAGGCTGGGTGGCTTCATGCTGGTGCATCATCACCGAGTGGTGGCGGCGGCTTGCTGCCAATGAGCATCAACGGTACTCAGCGAATCAATAGCAATATTAACAGTGGTGTCAGGATGTCTTCCACCTACCGCAACGACAGCTCCAGTTCCCTGGGCAGCGGCTCCAGCTCAGCTGATTCTTTCCACGGCAGCGGTAATGGTAACCGGATGGCAGATTTCAGCCCAACCTGTGCGTTTAATGCCAATGCTAACAACAACAACAGTAATGGCGGCAGTGCAAGTTTCTGGTTTGGTGAGAGCATTCTTCCTGTGGGGTCTGAAGAGCTGGTCAGCCTGGGAGGTGGTGGCACCTCCTCAGGCTTTGACCCATTAACCATCTCCACTGCCCAAGCCTCGCACCCTGCTACACAACCACAAATCTGGAGCCCCTTTGTGGACCACCATACCCCCCAGGCCTTCGACGCTCGTCAGTCTCAGGTAGGTGAAATTCAACGGGAGCATACAGTTTATGGCCTCCTTTGCAGACATTAAAGAACCAATCCACAGTTAAATTACAGTTAAGTTTTAATTAAGCTTTTGCCATTTTATCCTTCATTGTAGACAATATAAAGTGGGATTTAGGTATGAAAATTGAAGTATCATAACTCTGATTACTATTACAGTTATGCATACACCAGTTGATTGTCTCATATACAAGAAACCTGTTATTTATTATAAATGTGTAATCTGAGGATCGACAGAAACATTAGACCAAAGTTTACCCGATTGGCATGTACCTCTGTCACAGTTTACTTTAAGAAAAAATGAAGGCCCTTTTAATATTCATGGAGACATGTCTGTCCGCTTTGCTGTATATAAGTCTTGCCAGCTAGTTTATTACACTGAGTCACTGTAATGTAAAATCTTGACATGGCGCATACACAGAGTGGGTAACTGGTAGTGCTTGACATATTTTTCAGTTTGAACAAAGATATTTGGCTTGTGGCAGTTGCCATTTGTATCTACTGATAACTTTTCTTTCCTGAAAAGAACAAGGATAAAAAGTCTGTGCAGTGACACTGACAGCCCAAAAAATGCATCAGTGATACACATTGAAATTTAAGAAACATTTGTGTTGAGTCATAAACAGGAATTTTTAAGATGCTATATTTTTTTATGATGATGGTCATCTAATGACTGTTGTCATCGATATCTCCAGACCAGTCAGCCTGGGACACCCCGGCTCTCTCCAACCTTCTGTGGGACAGAAGCCTTGGAGCACCCTCAGGCCCAGCGTGTTCACAGAGGGCCTTTTGGCTCGGCTGGGACCCTCGATGCCCACAGGTTCCCCTCTTACAGCTCGGCCTTCTCCTCTTCCAGTGAAAGCACCGCCTCCTCTTCCTCCCCTCCTGAATCCTCACTCTCCTATCGGCCGGGGCTTGGATCAGCAGGGAGGGGACAGGAGATATGTATCCACTGTATGGATAACCAGGTGATCGCTGCCTTGGTTCCCTGCGGCCATAACCTCTTCTGTCTAGATTGTGCCACCCACATATGCCAGGGTCCAGATGCTGTTTGCCCTGTGTGCCTGTCTCCGGTCACACAGGCCATTCAGCTCCGCAACATGTGATTTTTAATCCATTTACCTTGACGGCTGATGAGGGACTGGCCTCCCCAACTCCTAACGTGTGGGGAAATTACAAAACGGACCCCAAATCATTGTCTAGGTGTGTCCTCACCCCGGGTTTTGTCCAAGCTGGTGTTTGGTTGACAAAGGTGAGGAAGAATAAGTGAATAAGGAATGATCTGTATTTAGGGCATGGGTTAGGGTGTTCAGCCCGTTCATGTGCCTGCTATTGTGAAGTCTTCTTCCTTGATTGACTGATAGATCAGTGGGAGGGTTGGAAACCCTCTGTGTAGCATTGGGTGGGGTGGGATATATATATATATTTTTTTTGGTTATCATGATTTTTGATTTATATTTTCTTCTCCCTGATCTAGTTATCAGTTTCTTAAATGTTTTAATGTACTTTAAATTCTGTTAGTTACACAATGTTGGCTTTTTGGTCAAAGTTTTTTTGTCTACATCTCAAAAGTTTTATCCATTTTAAAAAATTGTTTTGCTGCTACAGTGGTTTTTTATGTGCTGAAATATGGCCCAGCCCCTTTCATCTCAATTATTGTGCTCGCGGCAGGAAACTTTTGAGGGAAAAAAAGAGGTGAGCGTGTTTACATATAGTGAGTCCCACATATGAATACGTATACATTAATAGTATTCTCCTGGTTACCACATAATTTGAATGCCTACTGTAGTAAACTGGATATAATGTACACATGCCACATTATCCTGGTAAATGTCACTCTATCGCAGAAAATTAGCATAGATTTTATCCTGGTAAGCAAAGTGTATCCATACTACTTTAAACAGAATTTGATGTTTATATGCTCCAGATTATACATCTGAATTTTTGAACGTCGCTCAACAGCATATTGATAAACATGCAAACACACCCACAAAGGGTTTTTAAACCAAGTGGGTCAAAACCCGCAATTGCAAAGATGTCACACTCCAATGGCAACCTCTTGTTGCCTCGGGTTTCCTCCTTTCCCAGATTATAACTAACATGTGGTTAACTCCTTTTTGAGTACCAAGATGTTAAAACACTTCAGTATCGCCACATTGCTTTCCATTTTTACTTTTTTTAAAAAACTGTTTACGGTAAACTTGTGCCTAATTCCGTTCTAAGTAAACAAAGAGAAACAACTGGTTCAGCGGACACAGTGTTGGTCTGTCTTAAACTTGTGGCCTTTTTGGAGAGCCTTTAATTAACTGACAACACTATCTACAAATCCAGATTTTGGCTCGAAAGAACACAAGCTGACAGACTGAGGTCTTAATGTATTTGTCGAAGTTCAATCTCTTAAATGAATCTCAGTGGTTATATCACAGAGATTTTTTCTTTTGCTTCCTATTTTGTTGAGCCGTTCTCAAGTATTTACCACCTATTGCTTATCTTATTAGCACCAAACACTCCCATTTAGTATATTTCTGTTTTTGTTTTTGTTTTTTTTTTTGTGCCTTTTTTGTTTATATCGTGATTACATCGTTGTTTGGGAAACCATGGGCTGGTTTTCAGCTAGAAAGATATGCACAGCTTGTACCTTTGGTAACATTCCTCCTCCCCTGAATTGCAGTTACTATAGTAGATGGTATAAGTATGGCTAACTAATAGTTAAACCTCACCTGGGAGCCAAAAGCGCTAATATTCTATGAAAGTCTACTATGAAGACAGCTGTAATCTGGAACAAATCCCCGTATTGTACAGATGGTTTGCTGACTTTTCAGCCATCTCAATAATATCCTTTTCTTTCACTTGAATGTTCTTTCACTTGAACTACTCCACCTTGTGGCCGTCTCATCACAGCCATTTTGTGTCCTTGTTGGTAAGCAGTCTGCAAAATAATTCCATTGGGATGCAAAATGGAGACAAAGGCTTTACTTTGTTTTTATTTAATCCCATGTCTTGTCTACCAGGCCTATGCAAAAATCGTCTCAGTATGTTAACTACTCGAGGAAGCACTAGATAAATTAATCTCCTCGGGTTTTAATTACAGAGCTCAAACAATCTTGGGCTTAAACTTGTAGACAGACATATACCTTCTGTGTTTTCTACTACATTTCAGTCGGGCTTCACCTTAATTACCTGCTTTAATACAATGAGATGTTTCAATGGTACACACTTTGCTTCTCATGTTTCATCAGCTCATTTGCTGTTGTCCTGTGCCCTCACTAAGCACAGACCTTTCTTACCACAGTATTGACTAGATGGGACTCAAACACATTCAGATTTTTGCCCCTCCCCCCTTCAATGTGTGCATCTGTCCGTTCCTCCGCCTGAAAAGTGAAAAAAAGGTACAAATTGGTGGAAATCATCTCAAATCTTAGCTTTAAACACCAGTGTCTCTAGACTTTGTTTTACAGGATTGAATGAGTTGGCGGATATTTCGAAGGGGAAGCAGCTGGAATGATTTCATTCAACTTTGCTGACACTACATAAGGTCAATACTGTTGTTTTACCGTGTGGACATTGGACTGCAGTCCCTCTAGCATTCCAGCTGTAAACAGTATTTGGGAGTTATTCCATCACTTAGCTCTGTTTCCTAAATATCGTCTCTTTCATAGATTGAGCTTTCTTGAGGAAATGGAACCAAACAAGTCCCACAAGTGCAAAAAACCCATCTGCTTCTGCCCCCTCTGGTCTTCTCTCCGTCCTTTTTATTTGACTTCTCTCTGCTCTATGAAGGGTCGATCTCTCTTTGCTCTGTTTCTCTCTCTGAGGGAATGCAATACACTTTCGACCCTCAGTTTGACATTTTTTGTGTATGTATTATATAATATTACTGTTAATGACTGATACATATACAGAACTTTTTATTTTGTTACATTTCATATATATATATACATACATACATACATACATACATACATACATACATACATACATACATACATACATAAATATATCTATATAAAAATGTTTACAATAAGATTTAAATTTTTTTTACTGAGTGATTAAGTGAATGAAGAGTTGGAAACCAAGAAATATTGCAGGAGGGTGTCAATGCTATCTGCTTGTAGTTTAGTTATTAGTTTACAGTATTGATGATAATAGTATTGATTGCTGCCGTTTTTAAAATAGTGGAAAATGGAATGTGCATCACGAGCATGTCTTCATAATGTACCGCCAATGTAAAAGTCACACTGCAACTGTAAAAAGGCCAAGGATTCAAGCTGCCTGTTAATGTCTGTACGCCACCAAATTGAGAACGGTATACTGTAAAATGTATCTTAGATGATCTATATATAAATACGTATATTGTTAAGCTGTACCAACAGTTCAAAGTATTTGCTAATTTTACTACACTTTTGTTATGTATATGTAGGGGGAGTCTTAAGGCATATAAATTCTTCAAATTGAGTCAGGAGTTTAAAAGCAGACTATATTTTATAATGGCCTTTTAAGTTATTGCGGCCAAAGCACTGATATTATATATTTGCTGTAAAGAGAATTTAAGAGTTTTATTTTTCTGATATTAAAGTTACTTAATAAAGACGGTTTCATTTAAAGCCATGTCAGACTACTGTGATTCAATCATTATGTAAAATAGTGTTTTAATGTTTGTGCTGACACTAATCTTCCATATTCTGCAGGATCCTTTTCAGGATGTCAGGAACTTGACACTACTTTTTGACGAACATTTCACCAAATTTTCAACATGAGAACTTATTTACGCATGAACATGCGAGAGCCCTGTAGGACTTGTGATACGGCCACCATTTTACTGCTTGTAAACAGTGTTCGCAAAATGCTTTTGTGAAACAGGCCCCTGGTTCTGATTGTGGTTCTTTGGTCATAGTTCCTACCAAAACAAAAAGTCCCTGTAGCCAAGAAGTACCTTTTTAATTGGCTGTGAATTATTGGGTTCAAGTTTGCAGTTGATAATAAAAATGATACACGGTACAGCACTCACCATATTGTGGTTCTACATGTCATTGCTTCTCATTATTAATTCTTAAATTTACACACCACAGGGACAGCAGGAAAAACGGTGATATGTATGCTTGTAGTTGGGCAAATGTTTAACAACATGAGGGTTTAAATCTGAACACTGCTGCCCAAATCCTCGCCTCAGGGCTCCATCAGCATGACAGGAACACACAAGATCCCCATTTGGCTGTGGCAACTCTTAAACTCTTAATCAGTACACGCTAACTGGCAGTGTGAGTTAGGATTGCAATGATTTCACCTCCTGATTGAGCCTCAGACCAGTTGAAGCTGCTGTGATTACATCAAACATGTTTTATACATGCAGATGTCTTTGGACAAATTGGGGAATGATCCTGTAGTTGGAGCTGACAGATAGCAGAACACACTGTGTGTCTTTAACTGTAATCTTCAAAAGTCAGCCATTTAAGGCCCAACACACCAACGCAGGTGTTTGAATTGTGGTTGATTAGACTTCAGCTCGGTGGGTGGAGCTATGCTGAAATGACAGTCACCGGTGTTTAGGCTCATGTCCTAAACAGGCCGTTTTCACAGCAGACATTTTGATTTGTCACAAGTAATAAAAGAATACGTGTTACTAATAAGTGCGCCACTCTGTCATGACAGTGTGCCAATGACGCTGAAACTGAAGTTGCTAAATGGAATTCAGTCATCATCAGTGGTGCAATATAACTACATGCAAGTACATTTACTCAAGTACTGTACTTAAGTACAAATTTGAGGTACTTGTACTTTACTTGAGTTTTTCCATTTTATACAGCTTTATACTTCTGCTCCACCACATCTCACATCTCCACTACATTTGTCTGACAGCTTTAGTTTCTAGTTACTTTTCAGATTACAATCTTTCATACCCTTCCTGTTCAGTGAAAACCATGTATCTCCAAATTTGGTGATAAACTGAAGGAATGTTGCTGATTTCTGACCGTCTTTACTTGTTTTTAATCCAATGTGATATAAAATGGGGGGGATGTTGGGACCTCATTGTACAGTAAAAAGCATTAAATTAAAGACTACTCTACGTACGCAGGCCCTAAACACCCACCCACACCAGTGATTTCAATTTAGTACCTGATTAGACCTCTTCTAAGGCCAGTGTAGGTGTGTACACGCTGTGCACGATTGACATCTCCCCCATTCTCCTGTTGTACTTGTTAGTACCAAGGCCAAGACAACTTTATCATTCCTATAGACCTTTTTCACGGCCGACATGTCATAGCAAAAATGAATAGCTAAATAAGTGTCCCAGTAAGCTATTCCAGTGAGCCAGCATGCATAATACCAGGACCTCCCCTATGTGGAATGCAGCCATCATTAATGTTATTAAATACACCTGTGCTTTTCCTGCTATGACATGTCAAAATGACTGCTGTGAAAGAGGTGTACTGATACACTGAGTTCAGTGACTTATGTATTCCCAACATAACTCCACCCAACTTCACCCTGAGCAGAGGTCTAATCAGAATAACTGAAAACACCTGTGTAGTTATGCAGAGCCTTTAAAGTAAAAAAAAAAACACCTCATATTAAATACAACAGTGTGCAAGTTCTAGAAATTTCACCCTTGTGAACATGTTACCTTGTTGAGAAAATAAACAGGTCACCACTTAGAGAATATCACTCCATGTTTAATTACAGACTCTCACATAAGAAATACAGGTAAAATTTATATCTACAATCTGTCATAGTAGTCAACAACAACTCATTTGAGCTGTGTCTTTAGGCTCCTATAATAACTGCAAGTAATATAAAAACATCTGTCCACCTTAAAGTACAACAGAATATAGTTTCTCCAGACAGAATTCAGCATCAGTTTCTTTCAGTAATATATAATCATAATATCCTGTTTCCTGCCATTCCATCAGTCAGATGCATAATTATGTAAATAAATCCCAAAGTTGGAGTCTCTTAATCCCTGATGTAGGACAAACGTTTCTTTTTAAACAATGCTATTCAAATTATAGTGAAATAATCAGATGGGACAGAGAGGAGGCAAAGCAATTGGATAGCAAAGTGGATAATTTCCTCCAACAAAAAAGACCCCAAATTTCAACTAAACCAAATCCAATTTGTCTTTTTCCATTTCAGCTGTAAGATAGCATTGTTCAAAAAAATAGTTAACAGATGACCAGAAAGAAAATACTGTATGGCAGTTTGGTGTGAAAAAAATAACAAGCATGAACAGATGTTTGTGAGTCTCAACATGAGGTGAGTAAATGAAATTTGTATTCCTAATCAATTTGTGTGTAATCTATAACAAATGCCTTTTAAAAAAACAGTATCACATGCAGCATGGGGGCAGAGGAGGGGACTTGTGTTGAAATCAAATTATTTCTGTGCGTCAAACTACCATCACCTATTTCAATACCTGCAAGAGAGAAAATATCATGCTTGTACTCATTTTACTTCCAAAGTGAGGCTGCACACTAATAACTGTTACTGTATTTATACAAAATTAGGTCTTGGGAGACAAGTTGCCTTCTTTAGGAGCTTCACTGCTAAAATGATGAGTTTATATAATTAAATTGGATTTACATTTACATCAGTTATGACTATGTAGTTTCCCTCTGTGTGCTTTTAATGCTGTTCTCACAAAACAGCAACACACCAGTATACAGCAGGTGCTGGTTTCTACTCTCCTCAGATAGTCTAGTTTCCCTATGTAAGGCAGGGTAAGTGAAGTACTCTATTTTAAAAAGGGGGTAGGGATAAAGGGGTCTATTTGCCATTAAAATTCATGCAAACATTGACATGCGTTTCAAAAACAAAGTTATTTACATGGATTAAAAAGAAAAATTAAAAACTGGAACCAAAAAGAAAATGACTGCAATTCAGAAGCCAAAAGAAACCCTACAGATGTGTGTAAATGCCGATAGAGTGAAAGGGCAAAAACAGCTTTTAAAAAGATGTCTTAGTGTTACAAATGTTTTCAATACAAATGCTTCACAATGTTGCCTCTGCTCACAATCCTACATAAAATATAGACCAACCTATTCACTCCCTTATTCATAATCGCAGGACAACCACCTCAAAATAAGGGTTATTGAATTAAAAACAAGAAAAATTAAGTAAAGTGCTAAAAATATAATACAAATCAATTAATAAAAGTAACAAAATAAAACTAAGAACATATTTCAATATTGCTGGGAAACCGTCTTAAATTCTCTTAGTAAACTATACACAAGAGACCTGGATCAAGTAGTATATAAGTGGGCTGCAAGTCATAAGATATTTAAGTACAATGATTCTCAACTATAGTGGAGACTGTCATGTTTGTTTGGAGATAAAAACTGATAAAATTGAGATGAATACAAATAAACGTAATTACCTTTAAAAATCAATTAAAGAAACCTCCAAATTAACACAACCGAGGCAAAGTCCAGCAGCTCACTGGACTTCTCGCTCTCATGATCACTTATGATCTCATGAGTACTTTGGTTTGCCAAAACATTGATAAACCCTGTTCCTTGTACTGATTAAGTTTCAGACACCACAACTGTCTGCCTCTTCTCTTTTCCACTTCAGTCTTACTGAACCAAAAGTATCCCAGCTGGTTTCTTTTTTTTTTTTTTCTCTCGGTGTGAAAGTGAGAAAAGGAAAACAGTTCAGATGGTGTATGAAATTCATCCTTTGTGGCAGCATAAAAGAGGGCGTTTTCCAAAACAGTAACCATACCTGAAACAGATGGGAGGCGACCATGGTGGAAAGTGACCAGTGATGAATGATCACTTAAATGAGCATCTTGTCATCACTTTGTGGTTGTTTGAGTCAGTGAAGAAATGATATAATCACAGTGAAATCAGTGAAAACAGATATATTGTATCATCAGTGGGCAATTCAACATTAAACACCCTAGAAAACCTGCATAAGTGTGACTGTGATGTGTAGTGGAGGACATTATTGTCTGGTTCGAAACCTGGAGGCTCTACCTTTAGTCCACAATCTTGTTTAATTGAGAGGGGGGCAACCAGTTTTTAAGGTCCAAATTTGCAGTTTGACAATACCTGACCTAGAGTAGTCCAAAACTTGACCTTGTTTCAGTTCAGAGGTTGAGAGTTGGCTTTAGGCATGGTGCATCTCATTTCATGCTCTGTGATATTCGTGGATTTCTGTGAATGTCTAGTATGACCTGATCCAGCTGGGTGGTCCTCAACACTGTCGAGCAGTGGTCCTCGCGCTTCAGAGTGCTGCTGCTTTTCTATTCAAGCTGACAGTTGACCGAACTTGCTTGTCATCCCAGGTGTAAAGCAGCCTGTAACAGCTTGAATGAGTAGAAAACCGGCAGCACTCTGGTGCTTAGACACTGGATATGAGAGCCTCTGCGTAGAGCATCTCATCCCACAGCTGTACAGCACTCAAGATGTTCTTGTATTGTTCAGTGAATCAGTGCGTCAGTAGTTGGTGGTTGTGGACTCCAGGGACGCCGAGTAGTCTGTTTACATTCCAGTTTAATGGGATCTACAGGTCATCTATGTGCATGTACAGGTGCTTTATAACTGTAATTATCTGTGACGTCTTTTTCTAGTCCTACAGTTCACCGTTCCAACACAAATCAAAGCCATCTATCAAAAATATAGATAAATATATCTTTAATATATGGCTTTGGCTCATTTTAGTGTCACTCTGACTTAAAAAGCAAAAGTAGGGGCCACAGTGCACAAAGGTGCCTCAAACAAACCTGAAATATTTTTCAGCTTCAGTGTCACAGCTGTTTCACTGGCTTCTCCACGCAAAACAGTTCACTAAGGAAGACTTTCCGTTGCCACTGTATGTTGCAGTGTGATGCTGCAGTTTTAAAGATCTTAGTCCAGAGGTTGTGGGTCTGCTATAGGCATAGTGTGCAGAACCTCGTCCAGTAACTGTAGAGCTCTGTGCAGGTGGATCTCAATCCAGCAGGGCGTCTCCTTGATGCTCTGGCGGGGGTAGTCGGGCCCCCAGCCCTTAACAAAACTCATCCTGAGAATACACAGCCTCCTGAGGTCGTCTACCCCGATACCGGCTGCTGCTGACAGACCTGAGAGGACGGGAGGAGAGGGAGTCGCAATCAGGTCGGTGTGATGCTGCATGTGTGTGACAAACTCAACACCAGATGTGCTATTCATTCAAACTCGAAGAAATATTCAAGTAAATTAACATTAACCCAAGACTCAAAAATCTATCGAAAATTAACGTGCAACAATCTTTTTGATAATTTATTAATAGTTTAAGGCAAGAATTCACTGGTTTCATCTTCTCAAATGTAAATATTTGTTAGTTTTCTTAGACTTTGATGACAGTAAACTGAATGTGGGTTTGGGTTTTGGACCATTGGTCAGACAAAACAAGCAATCTGAATATGTCAAATTGGGCGTGGGAAATTGTGATGGGCACTTTTCACTATTTTCTGAAATATTAAAAGACCAAATGATTAATCAAGAAAACTACTGGCACCTCATGGATGACAATTACTGTTGGAGGTGTCGAAAGGAAGCAGGTACTTTTCTTCATTTATTGTGGGATTGTACTTTTGTTTCTCCTTTCTGGAAACAAGTAATCAAACGTATTGGAGAGCAGTTGCATAAACCACTGCCAGAATCTCCCCAGTTGTGTTTAGTAGGAGACAGGTCTCTCCTCCTACCAGGTATATCCAAACAAAAATTTGGACTTGCATTGGCAGGCTTTATTGGTGCTTCAAGGATTGTTCTCCTCTCTCCATCGATGAATGGTTAATGACGGACATTGCCTCTTTAATTGCAAAGGAAGTTTTATGAAGTTTGGTCTTTATTTTTTGATGTATAAAAAGAAATTGTGAAAATGTGCTACTTAATTTATGTTGTACTTATATGGTATTTTATTTATACTTTTTGCCCCCCTCCTTATTTTATTGGTGTGGCTTATTTTACTTTGGTTAACTACGATATGTGCCCAGATTTGTTTTATTCCGTTTGTTTTATTATCTGTTCATTGATTTACTGTAATATTTTGTCTTGTGTTGTCTTACGTTGTTTATCTATAGGAAAACTTCATAAAAAAACTTGGCAGCAAACTTAGCTGCAGCCCTACTATTAACCACTTGTCTCTAATAAAAACACAGTCTATGTGAAAGTAACAACTTCAGAGGCAAACACTATATGCAAAACTTTCAGCTTCATTTTTGTACCAATGAAGCCAGCTGATATTTATCATCCAATAGGAATCAATAAAATCTTCTATCTAATCTAATTCAATATTGTTTAACCAGAGCATATTGATTAAATGTTTTATTTTAATGCAAATTAGGTTGAACATCTGTCTGAGCATTTGTCTGTTCTTTCCACATGCAAGTACATAGCTCACACTCACTGCTTATTGGCAGTAAAATTCAAACGTGCATCATAAACTTCCCACTGTCTCTATGTGTGAATGTGCATCTGTATTTGCAGTTACAGTATCTTACTTATAGCTGGAGCTATCCCTCCTACTGATCCAGGTCCAGGTATATTTCCAGCCACAGCAGCTGCTTGTGCTGCAGCTGCTGCTTGAGCTGTAGCAGCCTGCTGTTGCATCTGTCTGTGGCACTGACGAAGGTCAAACACCTGGCAGGAGAGAAGAGACTTCACATGCTGTGCGTTCAGCTGCAATTAGCTCCCTGCACAGGAGAAATGTAAATACCACCACAGGCTGCCAATCGGGTAGAACCTCAGTAAGAGCTGGGCTGTGTGAAGATGTACGATTACCCCTAATGAGAGACATGAGTGGACTGTGGCAGCATGGGGAACTTTTTTTTTGTGAAATACACACAACTACTGTATAAAACCAATGTCAATAAAGAGCACAATGCCTGAGGAGATTGCATGGAAAGGAATGTTTGCAGCTTGCGCTCAGCAGTCTCCCAAAAAGAAAAATAACATTTTAGGAAATGTCAACGTTGAGTGATGTCCTCTGTTAACAGTCCAATGACCCATGTCCCTACCTTGATGTAAGCGCTGGGGTAGATTTTGTGAACAGCGTCTCCAGGGGCTCTGCCCGCCTCTCTGTCCAGGTAGTAACTCTGAACAAACACTGCGTGGTCACTGAGGCATCGCACCCACACATCTCCCTCGCCCTTACACTCCAGCTGAACCCCTTTGCCAATGTGAAGCCTGGGAGAGAGGAAAGAGGACAGTAGGGAATCAAGGAAACAGGGAAAGAATGTGAGTGATAATAGTGCAATGGTGAGTTTTCATCGTAAACAAACCCAATTTTGTTGACATTCAACGATTCTCACCTAAACAGTGTCTGTATTCCTAAACCCCAGCAAAATATGCTGAATTTTAAAAATGTGTTCCACGTCACAGTTGCCCTGAATGTTTTTCACATCCTCCATGTCCTTATTGCGTTCATGTGCATTCTTGTGAACATGCTGGTAGGATAAGCGATACAAACAATATGGGGGAAAGCTCATGAAACACCACAAGTGGTAAAAATAAAATCCACAGGGTGTCTTTAAATAAACAGGAAGGAATAAAAAGTGTAAAGAAGGTGTGGTTGTGTGATTCTTACAACTGTTACCTTCAACAACATGCGATCAACATGCACCTCTGAGCTTTCAACTGATGTGTTGATGGTAAGGATATTGTGGTAAGGCTGTGAAGTCTCAAATGTGTAGATATACAGTACATACTCCAAGAAAGGAGTACTACAAAACAGACAGATATGGAAAGGCATTTTCACTTAATATTTTGGGATAATTATGCATTAACGCACACTTAAAGATACCACTAATGACAAAGATGTCACGTGTTGTTTATTGTTATTATAGAAGCCCTTTTCTGGTTCAAATGTAAAAAAAGAAAAGCTCTGATTCTTTCCCTACTTTAAGATGCTATGTTATTTCAGTAGGTACATTAGCAGTAAGGTTTTAACTGCTCTAAATATTGAGGGTAACTGGGTCACCTACCTTGCTCTCTCAATAGCCTCAGTGCGATGTACGTTGCTGAGCTGACCCAAACAGAACCTGTCTCCTCCTGAGGGATCGACATAGCCATCCACTGTCACGATGGGGCAAGACGAGGGCACCTTAAACGTCTCCCCGACTTGAACGTCCATCTCAAAATAGGCAATGGAGCACCAGTAGTCAGGAGCTGAAACAGAGGGAAGAAGATGTCAACGCTTTTAAGTCATAAATGGAAATGAACAGCAGTGCTGCCCCTTGCCTCTCGTCATGGTAATGTTAAACTTTTGTTTTCAGGTCATAGATATGAAATGAAGAAAACCAAGCAACGTTTCACATTTATGAAAGTCTAGTGAATAAATGTTTGATATTTTCATTTGATACATGACTAAAACCATTAATTAACAATTACATTTTGAATCAATTTGTTTAATTTAAATAACCTCATCGTAAAAACTAAAATACTAAAAACAGTATTTTGTCTTATAGAGCAAGTTAGATGCCTTAAATGTCAGTTTGTTAGCATTCGAGTTTCATATTCCGAATACACTTTGTAAGGGATTTACCCTTTTGCTTTTAAAAAGTTTCACCTTTATTTTGAAGACAATTATTCCCATTCCCACTCCACGGCTTTATATCTAATCTCGTCTTAACTTTTAGAGGCAGTTGAAAGGGGCAACACTGCCTTTGGCGAGAATGAATGATCCAACAATGGCAATACTCTGAATAATTTAAGTGTGGAAAAAAATGTGCAAAGAAAGACGTACTGTTTGTCAAATCTATTCACAAGTTTTCTAATATACGAGGCCTAAAAATTCTGTCCAGGGTTTATGTACTTGTGGGTTGTGTTTTCTCACCAGGATGATTGGATATAGGAGGCTGAAAGGCGAGCTCATTGTGCACCGGCCCTGAGAGAAACAGAGATTATTATTATGGTGGCGATCACGCACTTTGCAAAAAATGTAATTCAAGTATGTGATTTTGTCTGTGGATTAACTTACAGCTGTAGTTACAGTGTGTACTTACAGTAATGTGTAGGATGTGGCATAGGAGGGTGGTGCTGTAGATGGCCGTTGGTGTGGTGGGGTATGTTGGGGGTGAAGCTGCTGTTCCTAGACCAGGTTGAGCTGGCACCTGAGGAGAAAAGGAGAACAGAAGTCAGAGATCCAGATGGACCGATAAAGAATACAAACTCACAAATGTACTGCTGTCGCCTTCACAAACACTCACCGCAACAATTCACAAAACAGAAGCGGAAAATGCCTCTAAAAATCTAAATTTAAAATGAGACAATGAAGTCTTTAGCTGTCAATTACAGACACATATTGCAGGTGCAAACATACACAGACATAAAGGACAAACAGACTGACAAACAAGCACACACAGGAATATTTTACAACTGTATCTTACTGCCTGATCCGGCAGCAAGGGCAGGGAAGGACGACGTTGAGGCAGAGGTGGAGGCCTCAGCAGGCGGGAGCAGGTTTGGGGTCGCAAATGGTTCAGAGGGGGCTGGGCAGCTGCCGGATGGGGGGTGCTGGATGGTCTGGATGGAGTGCCCTCCCTCGATGGAAGGCAGACTCTGCGGCCCATCAAAATCGTACTCATCCTTAACCATCAGTGCTGAGCTGGGTCCAGAACTGGTCAGGGTCAGTCCTGATAAGTCTGGACCATGGAAAGGGATAAAGAGATGAACAGGTTACTGACAATGCCAACTTCTTATCTGCATTGCTCTTGCTTGTGATGCAGACTGTGGGTTGGATAAGTCTAACTAAAACAAAAATGGCATCTAGAACAATTACTAAAACAGTGTTTACATTAATTTCCTCCTTTAAAAGGCAGCTTTTGGGCTCAGTTCACTTCAGTAAAACACTAACTGAAAACCTCCCCCTGTTACTCACCTATGCCAGGAGACACCACTCTCTCATAGTGATAGGGGTTGACACACACATTGTCACACTTGAGGTCAAAGGCAAACTGGCAGTATTTGACGTGCTTCAGTTCGTTCTTATGCAGGTCAGGCCACCGCCACAGCCGGGCATAGATTACATGAGGGAACCCTTTACGTCCAGCCACCTGGGAACAAAAACGACGACAGAGAAAGAATACAAGAAAACAGAATTAATGCGTTTGTAAACTCACTATCCTTACAGCTGAGGTCAAACAACAAGTCAATTATTGGAATACAGCTTATTTTCTACTGTTGTGGTGAACAGCATGTTCCGACTAGACAAATACACACTGGTCAAAATATATATATATATATATATATATATATATATATATATATATATATATATATTTTAAAATGGCTCCAGCACAGCTTTGGTCCACTGCATCTTTTTTTAAGCTTAATAATTTTCCAGAACTTAATCATGTTCATTTTTGTGCTGAATTAATGACTATTCCATTTTATAAATCACAGCTTGCAAAGTTTATGTTGGCAGGTTTCTCATCTCACATGCTGAATTTTGTTAGCGCTGAAACAATAAGTCAATAGCCAGAAAACAATTTTATTAACTAATTGTTTTTGTCGTTTTGCAACCAAAAATGCAAAATATTTAGTGATTCCAGCTTCTCAAATGTGAGGCTTTGATGCTTTTCTTTACCATATGTGATAGCAAACCGAATATCTTTGGGTTTTGGACTTTTAGTCGATTAAATCAAGCAACACTAAAATGTCTCCTTGGGCTCTGGGAAACTATAATGAGCATTCTTCACTATTTTCTGACATTTTAAGACAAAAATAATATGCAGCTTAATCTATAACAAAAATAGTCTTTAGTTGCAAACCTAGACGTTATGCTGAATAACTGATTATCATGGGTTTTGTTTTAATTCATGAAACAAAAAAAAACAAACAAAAAAAACTGTAATGCGGTTAAATGTCATTTGATGTTTTTGTTTAAATGTAACTTAATTGATAAGTAATTGAATCTGACGCCTGGATAGTTTACTGTAGGTGAAAAAGACATTCCCAGATGTATTGTTTAGCTGAGCTTGTCAAAACTAATCAGTACTAATGTTAAGAGTAGAAACAACCTTCATATTTATGTATCTGTGCATATTTAATGAATGATCCAGATAACTTTATCGTCCTACCTGCAGCCGTCCATCAAGTGTCCTCTGAATGGTCACACACTTGCTGGGATGAGCTCCATTGGTTGTGATAGCTGTGATGAGGGAGTCAAGCTCGTCTTTTTTCTCCTTCAGTTTTTTTACCAGACTCTCGATGGCCCGCTTGGCAAACGTCTCGCTCTCACCACCCTGTCTGTGACACATCAGGCTGTGGACAATGCTCAGGCAGGCATCATTGCTGGTAGGTGTGTTGGTGATGGACATCTTGACTTCTCTGACTGCACTTTCTGAGAATATGTATGTTGTTGACACAGTTTCACATAATCAGGAAGCCGGAGCAGAGACGATCTTCACAGGGTTGATGAAAAGCAATTCAGCTGTAGTTGAGGCAGATCTCTCGCCACAAACCTCTCGGCATAAGGCAGAAAGGTGACAAGATCTGAAAAGAGAGGATAACATGCAAGTTTTTGATCAAACTGTTTTAGAGAGGTGTTAATTCAACTTTATGGTCGTTTTGGAGGCTGTTGAATTGTATAGCGTTATAATGAGAAGTCTTTCTAATATTCTGTCCACCTCAATGAATAGAAATATTAGAAACACCTCTCACTATAACACTATACAATTCAACTGCACCACAAACTACAGCCTCCAAAATAATCGTACGGTTGAATCAACACCTCTCTAAAACAGTCTAAACAAAAACTGAACATTATAACCTACTTGGAAGATCGCAAGGGTTTAGGTATTTATTGCAGGTCCGTTGTATTAGATGACATACATTGTATCTAATAAACTGGTAACTGAGCGTAAACCTGAACAAGAAAAAATAGGCTGTATGTACCTCTGTTTTTAAATTTCTTTTTTGAGCAGAGGCTGTCAGTTAGTGCCATGTTACTATTATGCTGTAATGTTGAGCGGAGCGATAAAAACACAATGTTTCTGTTTTGAGTCTGGGTGGCTGGCAGAAGGCATGAATCACAAAATAGCACGTTCTAGTTAACTAAGTTGTTAGCTGCATAATGATACCACTAGCTCACCAACGACCTAATGACATGACGAAGCATGACTTTTTCCATTTACAATTGAATTCAGAAAAACCCGGAATTGTTTATTCTAGGGTAAAAAATTAAGCAGTTGTGCTCGCTTGCCTCTTCTTAGCTAGCTAGCTAGCTAGCGGCGCCGCTCTGGCTGCCGTTAGTTCAGGGAAGCTGCATGAAGTTACTGCAGACAGACGACGTTAATCGGAAGTAGCAATTCTTGTCTTCAAAATAAAAGGTGAAACTGTAAAGGCAAAACCCCTTACAAGGTCTCTTTGGATATGAAACTTGACTGCTGACAAACTGATATTTAAGACATCTAACATGCTGCGTAAGACAGTAGGAGGGCTATTACGATTATCTGATGTCAACAGCAAAGTTGTTCATACAAGTTTCAGGACGTGCTCTTCTTACATACTGCATATTAAGTATCTGTGATACTAAATCATAATAGTTTATACATACATGTATGTGAAATACATATAGTTTATACATCTAACTATTGATATATTTGACATAGAGGTACATTACTCACAATGTGTTTTTGAAGCGTATTTGCCTGCCACTAATATTTATTGTGATTTTTTTATTATTTTTTTTTACTGCTCTATCAGGTGTTGTGAGCCGGTATGGTTTTAATTTTAAGCGCCTAACCGGAAATACGCGTTTTTATTACAGTTTACTTGACATCGGATTTGCTAGCTACCTGCTACTAAAAACATCAACTAGCACTGATTGTTGATAGCAAACTAGCTAAAGTAGCATGCTACTAAGAGGTTAGCAGGCGTGTTTGTTTATTATGGCCAGTTCCGCAGCACAAGGAAATTTGTTAACCACTTTTTTAGATAGCTAGCTTAGTAACTAATAATTTTATGCAAACGTGAAAAACATTGGTTGGTAAGTGATCGCTATGCAGTTTAAAATTGCAAACGAATTAAAGCTATGTAAATAGCTAGCACTTTACGCTACATGGAGTTAGCTGGTGTGGCAGCTAGCAGGAAAGCCCTGCCTCTGTACCAAGTTACCGTGCCGACGGGGCCAGCGGTGGGGCTGTGCAGATCCTGTATGCCTCCTGGATTATCGTCATAAATTTCACCAGCTGTTTAACGTTACAAAAAAATTTGAAAAAAGTCCTTGTCCGCAAGTTGTAGCCTTACATCCTCCAAACTAGAGCGCGGATCAAGTCAGAGTCAAATCAGGTTTCGAGCCGAGCCCCGACCCACTTCACTCGCTTCTCACACTATTTCCTTCAATGGCGCGTTGCGCATGCGTAAAATGAGTTCATGATTATTAGATGCTTAAATACTACTTTTACTATTCCAGCTACTAAACTTAAATATTACTATTATTGCTGCAGGTGCTGCTAGTACTTTTACTACTACCACATATTACTTCTGCTGTATCTGCTTTCATTACTACTACTGCTACTATATTTATTACTACTCAAATCATTTTACAAGTGCTACAACAAATTTTACCACATTTTTACTACATCTATTTCCTGCTGCCACGTGTCTACTACCTTTCTGGACTGCTGATAACTGGGGTTGAACTGGGAATCTCCCAGTGGCGGAAAGCAATCAAATACATTTACTCAAGCAGCCTACTGTACTTAAGTAGCCTAAACTTCTGAGGCACATGTACTTTACTTCAGTATTGAATTTGATGCTACTTTATACTTCTACTCTAACTCCGGCACATTTCAGAGGCAAAATTGTACTTTTTAATCCTCTACATTTATTTGACATCCAAGAACTGACTTCCACAAGTTTTAAAACAAATTATTTTAATTGTGTCTTTAGTTCCTCCATGATCAAACCAGAACATTCAAGATACAACTGTGTAACTCTATCTTTTATTACTTTTCCTTTGCTGAATTTCAGCTCTGTGTATTCCTCTATCTTTTCTGAGAAGGCTCAATCTCAAACAGCTCAAATATACTGGCATCTCAAAACAATGGATGTATTAATGTTTTTACATCCTTTTTGCACCAAACTTAAAGGTTGTTATTCACTGGAGTCCTTTGGAGTAGAGTTTGTTCTCAACGAGAGGTCCACTAGTTTATGGATTGATACACAAATCTGATTATGGACAAATGTTTCATATGATTTAATTTAAAAGCAGAGCAGCTGTGTCTGCTTTGCAAATGATGCTGCTGCCACAACTGAAGTCAAAGCTACAGTTTATAAAATACAACATCACACTCATCAGATCCCATGATAGTTTCACTGGTCCATGAATGAAATATAATTATGAATCCTATAAAACACAGATTTCCTCTTAAGTAATTTTCTCTAAAACAAGGAAATACTAGTATCAATATTTGTTTATTTGTGTCAAATCTTTATTCAGAATCTGTTATGATTTGTATTATTTTGTAAATAGGAGTCAGCTAATGTGCAACTGTATTTCAGCTGTCCCCGTAGGACTAAAGTCAATATTTCATACTCTATCCAGTGAAAATCTGTTCATTTACATATGATGTTGAAAGAACATGACACAAAGATTGTGACAATCACAAAGAAAGGGTGATCACTGAGAAAATAACAATTATAGACATTAGTATTACATTGGTTAACATGGAGAAGCCTACTATGTAACATACACAATGTAAAATACAGGCTGTTACATCAAGAGGTCCTTATAACTACATACCTGCATATTATCTATACATGTCCACATTAACATCCATATATTGTATGTGTATCCATCAGTAAGCATACAGTTATTCAGGAAGATTACAATACAGGACAAAATGACACCATAAAAATGATTTTCTAATAGCATTTAAGCAACTGTAAACATGTGACTCTCAGCAGGAAATGTTTTCAGATTCAGTTTAATATACATATAATTTACATAGTATAAAATGACAAAATTTTAGCTGCTCCTCTGTGGTTAACGAGGTGCTAATTAGTGAAGTGAAATCAGCTGCTGTGATGTTTAGTTGGAATGAAAAGTAGTCAGTTGTTTATCCTCCATTTTCCACTTTCAGTTTACCCTCTCTACATTAATGAGAACGCAAACACACACTGAAGTTTACATGCCCCACTGGTTACCAATCAGTCCTAACTACAGATGTGAATATTACCCGCTGACAAGCCACACAATGAGGATTAATTATCAGCTTTGGTAGCTAATGTACTTAGCATGCTCCCATAATTTGACTTTAATTGTCTATTATCTCTCTTTCTCTTTATTTCCTTTTCAAATATCTCTCTCTTCAGAATCAGAATCAGAAATACTTTATTGATCCCCGAGGGGAAACTCTTTTGTCACAACGGCTCAGTATCACGTCAGTGCACACAGGGATAGAAGTACTCAGCAAAAAAAATAAAATACACTATAATACAGGTCAGATAAATTAAGTACCAAGTGGGTATAAGTATAAAATTAAAATAAGTACAAAGTGGGTTTACCGGTTGATGATAATAATACGGTATAAAGTAATAGTGCATGAACTGTCAAGTTAAGTGTAGCTTATTAAGATTATAATGAGATAGAGGATATTGCACAGCAGTAATAGAGGTATGAATAAATATCAATATCAATAAATAGGGAATTTTAAACTGAAAAGGGTATATTGCACAGGAGTATTAACACAGAATATTGCACAATTATTAGTAAGTATTGCAGTGATGTTAATGATCCAATGTCCAGTATAATGACTTAGGGTCATATAGACTGACACTTAGAGGGAGGAGTTAGAGAGTTTGATAGCAGGAATATGTATCTCTTCTCTGTTTCTTTCAAATAAATAACCTTCATTGAGGAAGTTGAGAAGGCAATCATTTTTTTTCAATTCTCTGTACACTTGTTGGTTGTCCTGTATTCCCATGTCTCTTGCTCACTCTAAGTATTACTCATCTCTTTCCCCAAAATAGCCTCTTATTATGTGGCCTTGTTCTTTTTTTTTAAATTTCCATTCAGCATGTACAGCACTGTGAGCAGCACAGAGAAAAAAATAAGATAGATTGATACAGAATTGACAACCTTGATGAATGGCATGAGAGAGGGGGTCAGAATAAGAGGAATGAGAAT